>NC_061526.1:9022500-9095000 GCF_022379125.1 Scophthalmus maximus
TGAGTGTGTGTGTGTGTGTGTGTGTACTTGTACTTGTTTATGAGGACAACCGTGGGTGATAGACTTCACAGTGAGGTCACTTGTGAAAAAGCTTTGAATGGCTGTTTTTGAGGATGAAGACTCGGCCTCAGTTTTATCTTTAGAGGATTGTTTGAGTCGTTATTGTTACAAAATATAAAAATGAGTACGGGAATCCCTGGCTTATGTCACCGAGTGTCCTCGTGAAGACAGACGTATAAACCTGTGTGTGTGTGTGTGGTATTACTCAAACCTTCACTTGCGAACCAGGAAATGTGGAAACTGTTTGTCTTCACAGTTCACGTCTCAACATCCTTTTTGTTTCTCTCTCTCTGTTGGATCTGTTGTTACATCATTATAATTAAATAATGTAATATAACTATAGTTATTATTATCATTATTATCTTATCATGATGACTTTCTCATTAACATCTGATGCATGAAATCCTCCAACAGACCTTAAGAATAAAACCCAAGAAGAAATCATCATCATCATCATCATCATCATCATCAGCTCGTGCGTGTGTGTGTGTGTGTGTGTAATATCATTGCTCAAGCTAATCCTTTGAGCTTCTTGATTATCACCATAGCAACGGGGTGATTTCAATGCCGTTGCTGTGATGAAGTTTGGAGCATGACAGTGACCCTGTGATGATGATGATGATGATGATGATGATGATGACTGTGTTGGTTGATTAGATTATATCAGAAGGAAGAAGATTAAAACAGTGTAAAAGATCTTAGTCTGAAACTGGAACATGATTTTTAAGGAAATGGTCGAACTGGCTCGTGTGAGTTTGCTTTAGCAGGAAATGAGGTCGGCCTCACGTCGACCACCTCCTGTTTGTGTGTGTGTGTGTGTGTGTGTGTGTGTGTGTGTGTGTCGGGAGAGGGAGAAGAGGCCAACAGTGTAAAAGACACTTCATCCTTACGTCCTGGTCCGAGCCGTGAAGTGTCAGACACAGTTGGATGTGAGATTGAAACAACTCTCTCTCTCTCTCTCTCTCTCTCTCTCTCTCTCTGTCTCTCTCTCTGTCTCTCTCTCTCTCTCTCTCTCTCTCTCTCTGTCTCTCTCTCTCTCTCTCTCTCTCTCTGTCTCTCTCTCTCTCTCTCTCTCTCTGTCTCTCTCTCTCTCTCTCTCTCTCTCTCTCTCTCTCTGTCTCTCTCTCTCTCTCTGTCTCTCTCTCTCTCTCTCTCTCTCTCTCTCTCTCTCTCTGTCTCTCTCTCTCTCTCTCTCTCTCTCTCTGTCTCTCTCTCTCTCTCTGTCTCTCTGTCTCTCTCTCTCTCTATCTCTCTCTCTCACAGAGGAGCTTCCTGGGCTTCACCTCCTTCTCCATCCGAGACATTCTCAGGTCCAAGGAGCCTCACACTTCCGCCGGCCTCAGGTGAACCCCTTCCTCCCGTCGGCCAGTCCGGAGGCCTCGGTCCGTCGTCATGGAGACGTTCCTCCCTCCCTCCAGATTCCCGTCCTTCTTTTCATCCGGCGACTGAACTCGTCACTTCAACGACAATGTCCCTATCAGTCTTATCTCGTGTCCGTGACGGCTGCTCACACCCGCCCACACGTCTTCTCCTTCCTGTCTTCGTCTCGCATCGTTTGTCTGTATTCCTAGAAAGAAATTGCCTGCGAACGAATCAATTCGTCTCCTCTAAAAACACTTATGTCCCAACTGAAGCATCCTGAAACCATGTTAAACTCCTTTCAACTCCCTCTGTATGTTCTCTGTGCAAAAACAAACTAAACGACGATTTGAAAGTGGATGAAATGGTCCGGTTCAGACTCACCTGTCACCCGATTGGACGTTGCTGGGATACCTGTAGCCAGAAGAGGAAGTGAGATAGGTTAGTGGGGGTTTCTGTAGCTCCACCTCCGCGAGAGAGAGCGAGAAGAAAAACACAGTCTCTTCCTGTTTTCAACTCACAACCTCTTCAGAGAGAGGCCGGCGACCGGAGGGGCGAGAGACACGGGCGGCGAGCGGGCGAGAGAGAGAGAGAGAGAGAGAGAGAGAGCTGCTGAACAGGGGGCGTGTCATGTCGTGACCAGGTGTGTTCTACCTGTCTCAGGTTGAGGAGCGACAGGAGCTTTGTCCTCACTGGTTCACTTCTTCTTCCCGACCAGTTGATGATGATTTGGTCTCTTTCAGTTTTTCTCCTCACGGACTCTCGTGTCGGTCTTGTCTCAACGTGACTCTGACAGTTCTCTTGTTTCCTGTTGGCTCTGCTTCTCTTGGTTCAGGTACCTTTGTCTTTCTGCAGATCTGGTTCCTGGTTAGATTTTCTGATCCTTCTAGTCGCTTTACTTCTTATCTTGTTTCTCGTCAACACGTCTGCAGGTTTTCTTCCTCGTTCTTCTGGTGAATGTTTCTTTTCTAGCTGTTCTTTATCTGCTTGGTTTCGTCTCACTGGTCATCTTGTGTCTAGTTATCTCTTCTTGTGTCTAGTTATCTCATCTTGTGTCTAGTTATCTCATCTTGTGTCTAGTTATCTCTTCTTGCCTCTAGTTATCTCTTCTTCTGTCTAATTATCTCTTCTTGCCTCTAGTTATCTCTTCTTGTGTCTAGTTATCTCATCTTGTGTCTAGTTATCTCATCTTGTGTCTAGTTATCTCTTCTTGTGTCTAGTTATCTCATCTTGTGTCTAGTTATCTCTTCTTGTGTCTAGTTATCTCATCTTACCTCTAGTTATCTCATCTTGTGTCTAGTTATCTCATCTTGTGTCTAGTTATCTCTTCTTGTGTCCAGTTATCTCATCTTACCTCTAGTTATCTCTTCTTGTGTCTAGTTATCTCATCTTGTGTCTAGTTATCTCTTCTTGTGTCTAATTATCTCTTCTTGCCTCTAGTTATCTCTTCTTGCGTCTAGTTATCTCATCTTGTGTCTAGTTATCTCTTCTTACCTCTAGTTATCTCTTCTTGTGTCTAGTTATCTCTTCTTACCTCTAGTTATCTCTTCTTGTGTCTAGTTATCTCTTCTTACCTCTAGTTATCTCTTCTTGCGTCTAGTTATCTCTTCTTGTGTCTAGTTATCTCTTCTTAGTTCTAGTTATCTCTTCTTAGTTCTAGTTATCTCTTCTTGTGTCTAGTTATCTCATCTTGTGTCTAGTTATCTCATCTTGTGTCTAGTTATCTCTTCTTGTGTCCAGTTATCTCATCTTACCTCTAGTTATCTCTTCTTGTGTCTAGTTATCTCATCTTACCTCTAGTTATCTCTTCTTGTGTCTAGTTATCTCATCTTGTGTCTAGTTATCTCTTCTTGTGTCTAATTATCTCTTCTTGCCTCTAGTTATCTCTTCTTGCGTCTAGTTATCTCATCTTGTGTCTAGTTATCTCTTCTTACCTCTAGTTATCTCTTCTTGTGTCTAGTTATCTCTTCTTACCTCTAGTTATCTCTTCTTGTGTCTAGTTATCTCTTCTTGCCTCTAGTTATCTCTTCTTGTGTCTAGTTATCTCATCTTGCCTCTAGTTATCTCTTCTTACCTCTAGTTATCTCTTCTTGTGTCTAGTTATCTCTTCTTACCTCTAGTTATCTCTTCTTGTGTCTAGTTATCTCTTCTTAGTTCTAGTTATCTCTTCTTGTGTCTAGTTATCTCATCTTGCCTCTAGTTATCTCTTCTTGCGTCTAGTTATCTCTTCTTGTGTCTAGTTATCTCATCTTGTGTCTAGTTATCTCATCTTGTGTCTAGTTATCTCTTCTTGCCTCTAGTTATCTCTTCTTGTGTCTAGTTATCTCATCTTGCCTCTAGTTATCTCTTCTTGCGCCTAGTTATCTCATCTTGTGTCTAGTTATCTCTTCTTACCTCTAGTTATCTCTTCTTGTGTCTAGTTATCTCATCTTGCCTCTAGTTATCTCTTCTTGTGTCTAGTTATCTCTTCTTGTGTCTAGTTATCTCTTCTTACCTCTAGTTATCTCTTCTTGTGTCTAGTTATCTCTTCTTGCCTCTAGTTATCTCATCTTGTGTCTAGTTATCTCTTCTTACCTCTAGTTATCTCTTCTTGTGTCTAGTTATCTCTTCTTAGTTCTAGTTATCTCTTCTTGTGTCTAGTTATCTCATCTTGCCTCTAGTTATCTCTTCTTGCGTCTAGTTATCTCTTCTTGTGTCTAGTTATCTCTTCTTGTGTCTAGTTATCTCATCTTGTGTCTAGTTATCTCATCTTGTGTCTAGTTATCTCTTCTTGCCTCTAGTTATCTCTTCTTGTGTCTAGTTATCTCTTCTTGCCTCTAGTTATCTCATCTTGTGTCTAGTTATCTCATCTTGTGTCTAGTTATCTCTTCTTACCTCTAGTTATCTCTTCTTGTGTCTAGTTATCTCATCTTGCCTCTAGTTATCTCTTCTTGTGTCTAGTTATCTCTTCTTGTGTCTAGTTATCTCTTCTTACCTCTAGTTATCTCTTCTTGTGTCTAGTTATCTCTTCTTGCCTCTAGTTATCTCTTCTTGTGCCTAGTTATCTCATCTTGCCTCTAGTTATCTCTTCTTGCATCTAGTTATCTCATCTTGTGTCTAGTTATCTCTTCTTACCTCTAGTTATCTCTTCTTGTGTCTAGTTATCTCTTCTTGCGTCTAGTTATCTCTTCTTGCGTCTAGTTATCTCATCTTGTGTCTAGTTATCTCTTCTTACCTCTAGTTATCTCTTCTTGTGTCTAGTTATCTCTTCTTGCGTCTAGTTATCTCTTCTTACCTCTAGTTATCTCTTCTTGTGTCTAGTTATCTCATCTTGTGTCTAGTTATCTCATCTTGCCTCTAGTTATCTCTTCTTGCCTCTAGTTATCTCTTCTTGTGTCTAGTTATCTCTTCTTGTGTCTAGTAATCTCTTCTTGTGTCTAGTTACCTCATCTTGTGTCTAGTTATCTCATCTTGCCTCTAGTAATCTCTTCTTGTGTCTAGTTATCTCTTCTTGTGTCTAGTAATCTCTTCTTGTGTCTAGTTATCTCTTCTTGTGTCTAGTAATCTCTTCTTGTGTCTAGTTATCTCTTCTTGTGTCTAGTAATCTCTTCTTGTGTCTAGTTATCTCTTCTTGTGTCTAGTAATCTCTTCTTGTGTCTAGTTACCTCATCTTGTGTCTAGTTATCTCATCTTGTGTCTAGTAATCTCTTCTTGTGTCTAGTTATCTCTTCTTGTGTCTAGTAATCTCTTCTTGTGTCTAGTAATCTCTTCTTGTGTCTAGTTATCTCTTCTTGTGTCTAGTAATCTCTTCTTGTGTCTAGTTATCTCATCTTGTGTCTAGTTATCTCATCTTGTGACTAGTTATCTCATCTTGTGACTAGTTATCTCTTCTTGTGTCTAGTTATTTGTAGTTAGCACTGTCTTGCTTGTTATTTTCTTTGTTTGTTTCTTATTTCAGTCGGCGTTTGCTTCGTAGTTGTTTCTCTTGAACGAGCTACATAAGTTTGCCAACTACATATTAACCTTGTTATGAACTCATGTGATCTTTGACGTAGTCTGTGAGCTTTTGTCTGGAAGTCCTCTCCAGGCATCTCTTCCCGAGGTGGAGGACCAGGAGACAGTGAAGGTCCTCAACTTATTATCAATGAGCTAGTTAGTGACAGTTGTGTTTACGCTCATCTTCTGTCTTTGTTTGGTCCAAAGAGTCGTTTTTATTTCATTTTAAAGAGGTTGTGTGTTTGAAAGAAATGGGTTGTGACAATGTGTAAGTTTCTGAGCCGTGGAACTGAGCCGGGGGATGGCGAGGTAGAGGAGGTCAAAGGTCAAGAGAGCGTGTTAACGTTGTATTAGATTAACTAGTAACACCACATGATTCTAGGGACCTCTTCCCTCTGTCCCCCTCAGGACGATGGACGGGCTGAACGAGGTCGGGGAGGTGAGCGTGTCCCGGCTGCAGATGGACGAGCAGAGCGACGACACATCGCCTCCTGAACACGAGGTACGGTCCCGTCAAGAGAGAGGGGAACTCTTTTGACAGGTACTTTCCCTCCACGTCGCCTCCTCTCATCGCTCGTCCTCTCTCCTCCTCTCGTCTTCTCATCGCTCGTCCTCTCTCCTCCTCTCTCTTCTTCTCTCCTCCTCTCGTCCTCTCTCATCCTCTCATCCTCTCTCATCCTCTCGTCCTCTCATCCTCTCTCATCCTCTCGTCCTCTCATCCTCTCGTCCTCTCTCATCCTCTCGTCCTCTCTCCTCCTCTCATCCTCTCATCCTCTCGTCCTCTCTCATCCTCTCGTCCTCTCATCCTCTCTCCTCCTCTCGTCCTCTCCTCCTCTCATCCTCTCGTCCTCTCGCTCCAGCGTCCTGCTCTGTGCGACCGTCTCCACGGCTCCGTCCACGACAAGGAGAACAGTCCGACGATGAGAGCCGGTGAGACACGGACACGAGCAAACACAGTAACGTACTGTTTCTGTACCTCGGAGCATGTTATATGTGTGTGTGTGTGTGTGTGTAGTGCTGTGTGCCCAGGTGTGTAAGGTGTACAGGTTCCTGACGGAGGACCAGCGATGGCTGCTCGTCAGGGAACAGTTGTCCGAGACGCCGCTCTCCTTCTCGTTACCCAAACAGCTGCTGAGAGCGCTCATACGGGAGCACGCCGACAGGTACGTGTGTGTGTGAGTGTGTGTGTGTGAGACTGTGTGTGTGTGTGTGTGTGAGTGTGTGTGAGTGTGTGTGTGAGTGTGTGTGTGTGTGTGTGTGTGTGTGTGTGTGTGTGTGAGTGTGTGTGTGTGTGTGTGTGTGTGTGTGTGTGTGTGTGTGTGTGAGACTGTGTGTCTGAGTGTGTGTGTGTGTGTGTGTGTGTGTGTGTGTGTGAGTGTGTGTGTGTGAGTGTGAGTGTGTGTGTGTGCGTTTATCAAAGAGGAAACAGGAAAAAACAGGGGAGGTGAACAAGGAAGTCAGAAAATATTTGCTGCCTCTCTAAACAAAAGCTTTGGCCCTAAATGAGGATGGAAGTATCTCGGTCCCGCCCACACACTTGTCCGACCAATCGTGAGTCTCAGCTGTCAGTCATGACGTCAAATAACTAATGAAAACCAAACTGATCAGAAACATGAACACGTGAAGAAACGTGTGTGATAAGAGCTTATTTAACGTCTACTTTGTGGTCCGTGTCCCATCTGCTCACGTGGAGGGGGGCGGGGCTTATGGCCTATACTGCAGCCAGCCACCGGGGGGCGATACAGATGATTTGACCTCACTTTTGGGAGCTGTCGTGTCGTCCTGTGACCTCTCGTATACAGACCAGGAAGTGTGGAAGTGTAAACTGTCGACCTCGCCTCAGTTTTTCGTTTCGTTCTCTCTCTCTCTCTCTCTCCGTCAGGGTCCAGGAAGTGAACGGGCTCGGGGAGCTGTCGCCGCACTGGGACGGCCTCCGCCACGATGTCATCAACCACTGCAGCCACCTGATTGGCTGTTATCAGGACACGCTCGCCGAGCTCGACAGACTCTCAGGTGGGGTCGGCGATAAGGGTCTGAGAAAAAAATGGCAACATTTCCCAGGGAATGATCGAGCTCTACCGAACGTCTTTCCAGTTTCCTGTTGTTGTTCTTCTTCTTCTATCCCGCAGTGTCGTCCTGTTTCAAGTCGAGCGGCAGCAAGTCGGACCGACACCTCCAGTTCGTCCCGACCAACCTGCACACGCAGAGGATGGAGGTCACCGACCCGGACAGCTCGGGTACAGGCCGACGTCCCGCCGCTGCTTCTCGTTTGTTTCCTCTGTCCGCTCCTCTTTTCCCTCCGTGTCGCTCAGATGCCGTGAATCACACGTTGTTCTCCGGTTCTGCAGGCGTGTGGTATGAGGTCATCACGTTCGGTGCCCCGGCCGATCACCACCAGGCCTTCAGACACGGCGGGCTGAGGCGACTGCTCAACAAACACACCGGCCACAGCGACGGGTACAGCTCTTCCTCTTCCTCTTCCTCTTCCTCTCGCCTCCGTCGTTGCACGTCGTCAGTTAATCTCCGTTAATCTCCGCTCTCTCCGGATTAGCGACGCTGCACTTTGGGATTTAGCGCACGAGCGCCGCCGCATTTTCGTCGAATCACTTTGGCAGCTCAGATGAAAAAAAATAAAGCGAGACGCTTCCTCAACTTACCTCTTTTAATGAGACTTAAATTTATGCATTGTTTAATCCTTTGCACTCTGCAACAGATACGAATTTTTCCTCACTGTGATGTCAGTTCTTCATCTCTTCGATCTGCACAACCTAAGATCAACGTTATGTAATTCAGTAATAATAAATGATTAAAAAGCACCGAATTGTCTTATAGATGAATAAAAAATACAAATACTTTTTCTCATCATATTTAGTTAAATAGACACACAAAACATATTGAGCCAGAAGATTTTCTAAATATAGAAACTTTTGTACATTGTACATATTCGAAATATGTAAAAAAAATTGTCATTGAGATGCGACCATTTTTCTCTTCTGCCGATATTAATAACACATCGAGGATTAAATGAACGTTCTCATCGACTCTGAGACGATCATCTTCCCCAAACAAAATAGAAATATTCTATTTCAAAATAGAAAAAATAACAAAGTAGTCGCAGTTAGTTTTGGAATGAATAGACCGTTTGAGCCCCGCTTGTATTTACTGTTAGGTTTTTTATAACCTTCAATAAAGCATCATATTTAATAAACTTTTCCTGTGTTTAGTGTGTGAAAATCTGGATGTGTGAGCCATCAGGTCAATGTGGTGGAGTAAAGAGTGCAATATTTCTTTGAACTGTTATGAAGTAGTACTAAAAAGGAAGCATGAAGAGAATACTCAAGTACAAGTACCTCATGTTTGTAGTGGTCCGTGTCCCTCCAGCTCCGTCTCCTACTCCCAGGACGAGAGCTCCAGGGCCCGGGAGCTGCTGGCCAGCGTGGCCCAGCTGCAGCCTCTGGTCTTCGGCCTCGCAGAGGAGCTGCTCTCCGTCTCCCAGGAGCCGCACGCCGCCCGACTGCAGCAGGTGCTGGACGCCCTGACCCGACAGGTGAGGAGGGAAGGGGAGGAAAAATAAACGCCGACGCCCGAGTGAGCGAGAAATCTAAACTCACCTTCCCCCAGACGGAGCAGTTTGTCCACGCGCTCAAAGACGAGCTGGTGAAGAGCGCCCTGCTGGCGATCCACGGCCAGTTCGCCGCCCCCTGCGGCGGCAGCCACGTCCACAGCAACGGGCTGCTCTGTGACAACTCGCCGGCGGGTCGGGAGGGACCGCCTTCGCTCGGCCAACGGGACGACGTCCGGCGTGACGCGGAGTACGACGAGGAGGCGTGGGCAAGTCGGAGTGTGTCTGTGAGCTCGCTGCTGTTTTAAAGCGTTCTGGTTTTTTAAGTGTGTGTGTGTGTGTGTGTTTGTGTAGGACAGGGCGTGGGCCAACGTCGCCATGAGCCTCAACTGCATCATCGCCATGGCGGACCGGCTGCGGGGGCGGGCGGACCGCCCTCAGGGGGGGACGTCCGGCGAGCAGCAGGAAGCCGCGGGCGACGCGGACGCTCGGGACGCCGGTGAGACTTTGGTTTGTGTCTCGGGCTGATGCAGAGACTGTGAAACAAAACACGTCCGTGCCGTATTTCTACTAAGCAATCCCTCCATTCTTGGATTAGTGATCCATCCATTTTGCAGATCATCGTGGCAGCGATTCCCCCGTGTCCCACTTCCAAAAATATGGAAGTATCAAATACACTGTAAAAACACTTCAAAAAAAACGCATATTAAACTGAAACATTAACGGCTGCGAGGAAGTGAATTGTTTTTCAATCTAAAATGAGTAAAAGTGGCCAAAAGTATTCAGGATCAAAATATTATTACGATATCTTTAGAAAGTTTGAATCTGTCACGTTGTTGTTGTTGTATAAATGGTTTATCTTAACAAGAGACAGAAGTGGTCGGCCCCCTGGTGTCAGATGAGGAAACTGCAGCTCAGAAAGTGAAGTGATGAACTTGTCTGTCTCCTCCAGCCTCTCCCTCCTCCTCCTCCTCCCCCTCCTGGCAGGAGCAGCTGCTCCCTCTGGTGGTCACCCTCAGGGACTGCGTGCGCGAGGCTGTGGCGAAGGCGCGAGCCGCCATGACCTTCGTGGTGCTGCGCGGCGCCGTGGCCCCCACGGTCGACCAGGGCCCTGCGCAGGTCGTCCAGCGGCGCCACGCCGTCTTCAGCCAGGCGGTGAGAGGAACGTAGGCACAGGATTACGCACAAGTACAACATCTACTGCACAGATTTCCTGTTGACTCTCTCTCTCTCTCTCGTTCAGCTGTCGGCGCTCGTGTGTGGCTTCATGTTGAAGTTGTACGGAGGTCTGGAGGATCCCGACTTCCTGCAGCAGCTTCACTCTGTCGGAGTCCTGGCTCAGTTTGAGAGCCTGCTCAGCACCTACGGTACACACACACACACACACACACACATAGCACGCTGCATGTGGACGTACAGTACACGGTGTGTGTGTGTGTGTGTGTGTGTGTCAGGTGACGAGGTGGGGATGCTGGAGGACATGGAGGTGGGCGTGGCCGACTTGAGCCAAGTGGCATTCACCGTCACGGAGGCTAAGACGGAAGAAACGGACGACCTGCTGCCGACGCTCAGCGGAACGTGGTGAGGAAGAACACACACACACACACACAAACACACACACACACACACACACACACACACACACGCGAGAAATATTTTTGATCGTAACCTCATCGCAGGAAATTCCGTGCTTTGCGTTTGGTGTGAACGCAGCGTGACAGAGTGTGTGTGTGTGTGTGTGTGTGTGTCCGTCTCGGACCAGGGGCAGTTTTGTGGTCGAGGTCCCGCTGACGCCGGAGACGTTCGCGCTGTTGCCACGGGAGCTGAGAGAGGGGCGTCCGATACGAGTCCACCCGGTGCTCTTCAACATCGGGATCAACCAGCAGCAGAGTCTGGCCGAGAGGTGTGTGTGTGTGTGTGTGTGTGTGTGTCTTCCAACGCCTCGTCTGACGTGTTCGTGTCCGTGTGTTTGTTCGCAGGTTTGGCGACAGCTCGCCGCAGGAGCGAGTGAACCATCAGAGCTGCGAGCGCCTCAGAGTTTACTGCCGCGCGCTGGGAGAGCGGCGGCCTGACGCGGGTACGACTCTGTCCGTCTGTCGTGTCGCTCAACGGTGACGCACAACTTCCTGTGTCTCTTCCCTCGCGCTGCGGGAGCAGAGGGGCCCACACACACTTCACCGACGTCTCTCTCTCTCCACAGCTGGTGTCCAGTCGCTGTCCGACCTGCTGACGTCTCTGGAGCGGAGCGTCGACGCCAGGAAGAGGAAGAACGTGGAGGTGCTGTGGATCGCCGCTACGGTGAGAGAGCGGTTCTAATCAAATCTGAAAACACACCATCATCTATCGACACCGAGACCGGTGAATGCAAATAAATGATCGAATATACAAAGGTGAATTTTCTGGATGGGGATTATTACTGATTGAAAAAAATGCTGTTATAACATTTCGGAATAAAATCAAACAAAATCGACAAATATATTTTTCAAAATGTCCGAACGTGGGAGGTGGAAATGTTGTGCAGAAAGTCAAAATGTCTAGAATCAAGTCAAAGGGAATTAAGGGGAATAAACTGGATTGTGACAATGTTGGAGTGTCAGCGATTAAGTCAGAATATGAGATGTGAGGTAAGATTTCATTGGTCCTAGTGGCTCCTGGACGTGTGTGTGTGTGTGTGTGTGTGTGCAGGTGTGTCGCCAGGTGAGCGGCGTTCGCCTGACGAGCTGTAAGAGCGCGAAGGACCGCACGGCGATGTCGGTGACGCTGGAGCAGTGTGTGTTACTGAGGGAGCGACACTCACTCGGCCAACAACACTTCAGCTCAGCACTGGACTGCATGAGGAGGTGTGTGTGTGTGTGTGTGTGTGCACATTATCCACTTCCCTTTTCTTTTCCGTACATTCTACGTTCCTCTACTTGTTTCTTTCCGTCCTTCTCGTCTCCATTTGTTAACTTTATCCTCTTTTTTTAAGTTGAAGAACATTCTCAGTTAAACCTTTTTGTTTTCCTCTCTTCTACTTCTTTTACTTCTTGGCATCATCACTTCTTTCTTTCTCTCTCCGTCACTTCTCTTTCTTTCACACGATCACACTCCTCCCCCTCCAGGTCTCATCTGTCCTGGGGGCAGCTGCTGGGCTGTTACGCCCAGTCGGGCCTCACCGTCTCGGGGTCAGACCCCGGGGAGCGCCCCCCCGGCGCCGGGGCCCCCGAGGCTCCGGGACGACACCTGTACCCCGTGGTCATCCTCCTGGTGACCTCTCACCTCCTGGTCCTGTGGCTCATCCTCAGCCTGGTCATCCTGTTGGCCAGATGCGAGTAGAGCAGGAGCCGTGGACGGAGGACCAGTTTCCCCAGGAACTTTTAAAAGTCCCACTTCCCTCTAACGCATTCTCACGTGCCATTTCAGAACCAATCTGTTTGTACGAGACGCTCAAATGTTTTTGTTTCTTCACCGGTTTGATTTACAATGTATTTATTTTTGTAATCTAATTCATTGTATGTGTGCGTGTGTGTGTGTGTGCGTAGGGACGGCTGCAGGATGGAGAACGTGCAGAAGAACGTAGGCAGCAGGAAGTTCGCCTTCAGCGGCGTGCAGCTCCTCACCTTCCCCAGACTGTACCGACCTCCGGACGGCAGCTACGGCTCGACACACTGACCGGCGCGTTTCTGAATTTATCGTGTATTAAGTGTTTTGGTTTTGTAAATGAATTCCCTTTTTTTGGATCTACAAATATGTTTTTCTGCAATAAATTAAAACTTGAATCTTTTTTTATAAAAAAAAATCGAATTGATTGAAGCTCGGTTATTTAAGACTATACATCATGAAAGTTTCTAATTATTAAGTGTAGATTCTGACATATTGTCCGTGGTGATTTCTTCAAGGTTTCATTTTGTGTGAACTGTAAGATTAAGAGGTTGTCAATGTATAACATTTCTTGTAATTCAATATATTTTTTTAATAGTTGTACTGTAACTTGGATTATTCCATCGTAGTTTGAATCACTGATTCAGTTTCATAAAAAAATTATCTGACGTGTTTGTTTTGATTTACAGCGTTTGCATTTCTCCGCCGGGCCGCTGGGGGGCGCTGCTCAGGGATCAGTGCTCACAGAGCTGCGTCATGTCGGACGTAGTCAGACAAACCCAGAACGGAAACGAGGTGTTTAGCCCTTTCAAAATAAAAGGGAAGTCGCTCATTTGCCATTTAGCCAACGGAGGGCATCTCACGTAGCTAACCCATATTATGCTCTTAGAAATGATCACTGATTGTAGCTTCAATTTAACAGTTCAATCTTTTTGTAATTGATTAATCTGTCAGTTATTGTTCGTCAATAAATTAATATAAAGATTCGCATTCTCAACAGGATTTATTCAAATTAATTCAATTCACCCAATGTAGAATACTCAGATATTCAGTTTGCTTTTTTAAGAAAAGCGTTGAAGCTACAGTGTGTAATATTCAGAAGAACTTCTGAAGAACTTCTGAATATTATATTATACAGAAATGTAATATATTGTCCATAATTATGTGTTCATATAAGAGTTAAATATAGTTCCATGAGGTGGACCCGACCTCGTGTGAGTCTCCATGTTTCTACGTCGTGTTGAATACGGTTGTTGAACTAAACGGTCCAGAATACGTCACGTATTAAATTTTCAGACGCTGACGGAAACCGGGAATGGAATCAACGGTGCGCCGCCATAAAGTGTCCCCTGTCGGTCGCTAGATTGGATGCAGGTTTAAAATTTTACCACCAGATGCCGGCAGAAAATTACACATTTTGGCTTTTAAATATTAAATATTTGAGAGGCTACAAATTTAAGATAAAATATAAAACAATTTTTTTTCTAATCATTTAATGGGCCAGCATTTGTTGTCGGGAAGAGGAGTTAAAATAAAGAATCCAGAAAGCGTTCTGATTGGACAACAGAATGAGGAAACACCTCCTGAGTGTCTGTTGAGTTTCTGAAAGATTTAGATATAACAAAAATTGTAATTTATACTAAATTATCAATTGTTTGAGTACTGGATTAAACTGGGGGACATTTTATTTTGAAGGAGAGCAACACCTCACCGGATGTGAGCTTGACGCTCGGGCCCAGTCAAAACAAAGCGGCTCCGCGGGCCCGTCGCGTCGAGCGGACGGTTCATATTCAACACTTGTCTCCGTTCACCGCGGACGAGCTGAACACAACCCGCCGCCCGGTGCGTCACCTCGGCCCCCGCGGCCCGCGTCGTCCGGAGCCGTTGTTCCAGGTCCCGGGGGGGGGTTTGAGTTTCGTCCCCGAAATGGAGGCGGCGCGCGGGCGTCTGCTGCGCGGCGGAGCGGCCGGAGGCGAGAAGGCGGAATAAAGGGACCAACAAGAGGAGGAGGACCGCAGGAAGGCGCCTGGAATATTAACACATTAACAAACGACGACGACGGATTAATAACCCGCTCCCGGTCGGTGGGCATGGCGGAGTAGTGCGTGGTCGGCTCCTCCTCCTCCTCCTCCTCCGACCGAGCGAGGCTCACCATGGCCCCGGGCTCGCTGGTGGCGGCCTGCCGCAGCCTGGCGCTCTCGACGTGGCTGCTGTCCTTCTGCTTCGTGCACCTGCTGTGCCTGGACTTCACCGTGGCCGAGCGGGAGGAGTGGTACACCGCCTTCGTCAACATCACCTACGTGGACCCGGCCACGTCGGAGCTGCGCACGGAGAAGACGGAGTGCGGCCGCTACGGCGAGCACTCGCCGAAGCGCGACGCCAAGGGGCCGGTGGCGCTGCCCGCGGCCCCGCACGACCGCCAGGCCTGCGACCCCAACACCCGGTTCGCGCTGCCGCACGCGCAGGCCGCCGGCGGCGCCTGGGTGGCGCTGGTGGCCCGAGGCAACTGCACCTACAAGGACAAGATCCGCCACGCGGCCGCGCACAACGCCTCGGCCGTGGTGGTCTTCAACGTGGGCGCCGCCAACGTGAACGACACCATCACCATGCCCCATCCAGGTACGACCCCCCCAGGCCCATCCAGGTACGACCCCCCCAGTCCCATCCAGGTACGACCCCCCCAGGCCCATCCAGGTACGACCCCCCCAGTCCCATCCAGGTACGACCCCCCCAGTCCCATCCAGGTACGACCCCCCCAGTCTCATCCAGGTACGACCCCCCCCCAGTCTCATCCAGGCACGAGTCCCACGACCCCCCCCCCCCCCCCCCCCCCCATCCAGGTACGACCCCCCCCAGTCTCATCCAGGTACGAGTCCTACGACCCCCCCCAGTCTCATCCAGGTACGACCCCCCCAGTCCCATCCAGGTACGACCCCCCCCAGTCCCATCCAGGTACGACCCCCCCCCCCCCCCCCCCCCCCCCCCCCCATCCAGGTACGAGTCCTACGACCCCCCCCCCACCCCATCCAGCTACGACCCCCTCCCAGTCCCATCCAGGTACAACCCCCCCCAACCCCATCCAGGTACGAGCCTTACGACCCCCCCCCCCCATCCAGGTACGACCCCTACTACCCCCCCAGTCCCATCCAGGTACGACCCCCCCCCAACAGTATGAAGGTTGTAAAGTTTTAGAATAAATATTGTATATAAGTAATAGATTGAAGGTTGTAAACTTTACAACCTTCACCCTGAAACTTTACAACTTTATTCTGTTACATCACAAACGAGTGACACCAAGGTGAATCTGAGAAATCGTAAATAAATAAAATACATTTACTGCATCCCCTCTAGATTATGCTAAATGTAGTGTTTTGATGGATTTTCGAATATTTTTATAAATCAGCTGATCGATTGAGACGGATCCATGATGTAACCGATCACCACACTTGTTCCACTAAGTGCCGACTAAAGGTCTGGTTCAGATACATTGTTTTGGATGATTCTGATCTGCTCGTATGATGTCACATCCTGTCTGCTGTGTGGATGCAGACTGTTGTTCAGCAGCATTTTGACCAAATCTGAATCCAGTCCCGAGTCTGTTTATGTGCGATCACGCTGTTTTTTCTTTATAGAAATATAGATGTAGAAGAGAATATTGTCTGGTCCTCGCAGAACAAATGTGTGTGTGTGTGTGGCAGAGGCACATTGATCTCGGGGGATTATTTTTAGCCAAAACACAAATCGATTTCAAATGAGTGTGTGTGTGTTTTTGGGGGTCAACGCCAGTTCAGTGTCGAACTCGGGGCGGCTCATCCAACTCGTGTCCTCCCGAACGGAACTCGTACAGACGCAGTTCAACGACTTCAGATTAAAAAAATGTGTAAAAGTTTTGACGGAACCGTTTGTTAGCAGAATTTAAACCCACAGAACAGATTTCCAGTAAACGTGATGAAAGGACGGAACAATGGACCGAGAAAAGAATCCACAGAATCTTGGTGTGGATTCGGCCCAAGGGGCGGAGCCAGAAATATTTCCACTTATTAACTTTTTGACTGAAACAATTTTGATCATGTAGAATAAACGCAATTTTCGAGCAACAACAAAAAAATGAATCAGTCCTCTCTAGCGCCACCATGAGGTTCACCTGTGGGTGGAGTTTTACACTCAGATCACCGCGGAGGGACGAGGGGAAGTAAAGTTATTGATTTGTAAGGGTGTTCACAGTCGATGTGTTTCCCCCCCTCGTCAGGAACGGGCGAGGTCGTTGCCATCATGATCCCGGAGCTGAAGGGTCGCGAGGTGGCGTTGCTGCTGGAGCACAACGTGACGGTCACCATGACGATCACCATCGGGACGCGGAACCTGCAGAAGTACGTGAGCCGCACGTCGGTGGTGTTCGTCTCCATCTCCTTCATCGTGCTAATGATCATCTCGCTCGCCTGGCTCGTCTTCTACTACATCCAGAGGTTCCGCTACGCCAACGCCCGCGACAGGAACCAGGTACGTCACATCCCACGTAGACGTGAACAATAGAAACGGGTCACGCGGTTGAGTCAACGTCTTTCCTTTTCTCCCAGCGTCGTCTGGGCGACGCGGCGAAGAAGGCCATCAGCAAGCTGCAGGTCCGCACCATCAGGCGGGGCGACCAGGAGACGGAGGCCGACTTCGACAACTGCGCCGTCTGCATCGAGGGCTACAAGGCCAACGACGTGGTCCGCATTCTGCCCTGCAGGTAAACGCCGCCGTCGGGCAAAGCCCCAAGATGAAAGTTTTGTTTCGTCCACACACCAAAGATCTTCAGTTTACCGTTTACAGTTTAAAATTTTTCCTTCTCCTTTCGTAGACACTTGTTCCATAAGAGCTGCGTGGACCCGTGGCTGCTGGACCACCGCACGTGTCCGATGTGCAAGATGAACATCCTGAAAGCTCTGGGCATCGCTGTGAGTTCATAACTATGTTTTCATATATGTATGATCAACTCTGAATGAGTTGAATATAGTTCCATGAGGTTGACCCGACCTCCGTGTGAGTCTCCATGTTCCTACGTCGTGTTGAATACGGTAGTTGAACTAAACGCTCCAGAATACGTTGCGTTCGCGTTGAATTTTCAGAGGCTGCCGGAAACGGAATTAGCGGGGGCCACCATAAAGTGTCCCCCTGTCTGTCGCTCAGCTGGATGCGGTTTGCAACTTTACCACCTGGTGCCGGCCCCTGAAAATTACAAAAATGACACACTGGTGCTTTCCAGAAATACATACGTGGCCCTAACAACTGTTCAATGACGGTTGGCTCCTCCTCCTCCCCCTCCAGCTGAACGCGGATTGCCTGGACGACCTGCCGCTGGACTACGACCTGGCCCTTGGCGGCGTGGGCGGCGTCGGAGCCCTGGCCCTCGAGGCCGCCGTGTCCGGGGCGTCCAGCGACGGCACGCTGAGCGAGGGCGGCTCCTCGGTGGTGCTGGACCCGGGCGTGCGGCGCGTCGGCCTGCCGCAGGACTACCAGGACCCGGACACCCTGAGGGACAGTCCTGTGACGGCCACCACCGACACGCACACAGGTAACACACACACAATACTGTTATACTGACGCCCAGTGGTGATTCTGCTACATAACAACTTTTATTTCTGGTTTTGCAAACATGTACAGAACATTTTGAACCTTCTTATTTCCTCTGATCGTGTCTTGTATTCAGATTCTGTTGTCGTCTTCCTCCTCCTCCTCCTCCTACAGGTGAGCATCAGCCAATGGTAAGCAGTGCCTCAGTGGCATCATTGGTCATTGCCGTGGAAACGGGCCTATCAGACGAGGAGGGGTCGATGGAGTTGTCTCAACTGGGGGACAAGTCCTGAGAGGAGCTCGACGGAACCAAACCAGAACCCGGCAGGGGGAAAAAAAACTCAAGACCTCAGTGGACCTGGTTCTGGTTTGGACTGGCTCCAAGGGGGAAGCTAAACCCGGATTCAGCACCACGGTTTGACTGGGCTTTTTTTCCCCCTCTACGGATACAACTTTGCCGAACCAAACCAACGTCCCTGGACCACACTTGGACCCGAGCTTAGCTAGAACCAAGGTTTTGACAACGTTTAAAAAAACAGGCCTCCGTGTCCCGGACAAGGAATCTTGACGAACTTGGTTAGACTTCATTTTGAGTTTCCTCCCGGACCCTCGTAGGTGTTTTCTCCAATTCCTTGGTCGTGCCCTCAGCAGATGTAATAGAAGTCGTCTCTCTGTACGTTCACCTCTGTTCGTAGAAACTGTTCTTGGTCCTCCCCATGTGTGATACACCCTGACAAGCTGACAGGAAGTCAGATTTTAAAATTGAGTCTTTTGCTTCCAATACAGTACGTGTCTCGATGTTCGTCTCTTGACTCGACGGACGTCCAACGGGCAGGTGGAATTCTAGGGAGTGCTCTCTTATCTCTGGACCATTGTACCGGAAATATTCTGGCACCTGTTTTTTGCCTGGGTACAGAGACACGGTCACTTCTTGTCCTGGTCCGGAAGTCTTGGGGTTCATCGTTTGGTTCATTTAGCTTGTTTTGATTTGGAAGGACACATCGGTTACTACTTTATTGTTTTGCTTGATGGCAGACTCATCCTGGCAGTATTGACTGCAGTATTCAACAGCTACTCCACCACAGTATTTTTCTTTTTTTGGGGGGTCCGTCAGTACATTTCTACGCTGCTTTAACTTGACCGTGCTCCGACAGTATTCGGTTTTGATGCTTTCTTCCGTCGGCTGTGGCTCCAAACAGGGTTCTTTGTGTATGTCAAAACAACAAGCTAAGAGGAAGGTTGATACAAATACAGTGCAGATTTTCCCGACTGTAAAAGCACGGATGGAAACAAGTGAAAGGTTTTTGGACAAACGTCAAAACCGTTTCCATGCTACCACGGTTGGAGGAGAGCTTTCAGCTGCACCACCAACTGTTCTCCTCTTTAAATACTTTACCTATTGATATAACTTAATAAAAAACCGGCCACAAGGTGGAACGTGAACAGACAATTATAAACTAACATTATTTTAATAACCTGTTCAAACGCAGCGTGCGGTTGTGTCCAACGACAAACCTCGTAGATGTCCACGTCCTCGAGAGTTTCTTTGCGCAACTCTTCCATGAACATTGAATTGAAGTTTTATATAAAAAAACCCAGAGGATATCCGCCCGTTCTCTGTCGACAGGGACATAGCGACTAAGGGAGGATGTCAACACTAATTGGTGCGTTTGAACTCGAGCGAATTTTGCGTTATCCGTGTCTGCTCGTGTCTTTGCATTGACTCTGTATGTAATCTCATCGCACGGGGAAAAAAAATAGCATCACATTCGTTGTGAACACTTCTTAAGAACTTCGGACACGCCAGAAATCATTGATTTTACGTCGAACGGGCGAGCATTGGTCAGATTCTAAATCGCTATCCCGTACAGTGTCTGGCCCCAGGGCCTCGTGTTAGAAGATGCAAAGACTTTACTTCTTCAGTCTTCCAATCGTGGACGTGTCTCCCGAGTTGTAACCTTCGGTCGGCGTTTTGTTCAATGCCAGGTGAGTACCGCTGTGTCCTGTCCACCCACGTGTCCGATGCCGCGGCCTCATGGCGCCTTTTTTTTTTTTTTCTTTCAAACAAACTTTTACTGTTAACCCTGACAATCAAGGATTGGATCGTATAACTTGCCAGTCGGGGATCCTTTCTCTGTGACACAATATGCGTTTTGCTGCCATTAAAAGTTCCGGAGGTTTACGCAGACGCCTAAACCCCCAAAACAGCCGCGAGAAGAAAGGTTCTCGAGTGTCAAAGAGTCGTAGGAATACATTCGGAGCTGTCGTGAAGAATCCCTCCCTGCTCCGGCGAGGGAGTCAGCTCAAAAGCCAAAAGGTGTAAATACAAAATGTATATTCCACAAGTTCACTTCGCCACATGGAGTCGCCGTTTGAGCTTTGGTTGTTTTGTGGCGCGGCCGAAATGGAGGGATAAAGATTGTCGTCTATTTTGATACCAGAGGAGACGTTTATTTTTGTAACAGAGACACCCAGCAGTGAAGAATGCCCCCCCCCCCCCCAATCCCGTCAAATCCCCCGACGGCCTGACGAGTCTCAATGTGATTGAGTAATTAACCAGGCGGATTTCAGTGTTGTCCATTTGTGTCATTGTACATAGAAACAAAGAGGTTTGCGATACGAGACCAAACTCTTGAAAGTTTAAAGTCCATTAGCGGTTCGGCATCCGACTGTCGATGAACGAGAGTTGAACCGTTGCTGTGCTTTGCCCCTCCTCATCTCTTTGGTACCAACGTCCAGTGTCAAACCTTTTTCCCAACAAATTAACATGAAATAAAAAGCATTACGAATTATGTTTAAATTGCACTTTACTAATTATAATTACAACTTAAAACATGTTGAACCGAATCCAAACGTGATTTTTTTTTTCTACAACTACCACTCAAAATAAAGAATATGTCCCGATAGGGAACGCGATCGGAACCACCGCCACGTTACACAAGTGCTGCTTTTACCCTTAATGTACATATTTCACATTATCCAATTGGTTTTAATTATGAGAATTCAGTTCTACTTTTCAGTAGCGAAATATGTCGGCCATGAGAATCTCGATCGTATTGAAGCAGCCCTTTATACGGTTCTTCTACTTAGCTACTTACTGTTGTCTCACAAGTACGTAACAAACTAGTAAATTCAAACACCGGTAAAAAATAGTGACAAGCTTATTTTCTGTAATATACGAAGATGATGAATTTGTTTTTGCCGCCTCCTAGCCAATTTTTTTTAGTGAGCAATGTTTTAAATTTAAAAAAAACACTTTTGTGACGTTAGCTTTATTTTCAACGAATTTAGTCGAGTGTCATGTTGTTGTTGCTGTTCACCAGTTTGCACTGTTTCATTCTGTGACCTTTTTAAAATGTTACTGCAGTTCTGCTGTCGCCGTGGTGAAACTGAACTCAACCTTCTTTTTTTGTTTCTACTGAGACTGAAGCTGCTGTGGCGTCCTGGTCCCTAAACCTCAAATGTTTTCTGGTCAGATCCAGACGTTCGTGTTCACAATTGGAAAAATTAAACTCTTTTAAAGTATCCACAAAGAAATTGATACTGTTTCAGTACTGAAGATCAACATTTCATAAGTGTATAACCACCTGGAACTAAGAATCGTGTTTTCGTGACGTAAGGCTGCGTCGACACCAGACAGATTTTTTGCGCAAGTGACAATTGCGTAGTTAAGATATTTGAGTCGTACCTCAAAATTGTGGGAAATTTGCCTGACTACACGATACATATGACTTGATATCTCGTTGTCTCAAGATATGGATCTCAAAAGGTTCATGAAGTACTAAGCTACAGTCATGAGATCTATTGCAAAGTAAGGACAAATATCATGTACGTGGTAACAGTCTTGTAAGAATGAGATACTTCGTCCCATGCAGAAGTCACTACATGATATGACTAAGTACAAGGTTTAGATATGAATTAACATTTCATCTGATCTGAAAGTCGTAATTTTTTCCCCCATATGAATGCAGTGGCCTTTGATTGTCTTGAGAATAAAGCTACACTCGATTTTTGTACCTCAACGTCGACCTGTTTTGAAGACGGGACCCTCGTGTCACTGCCAGTGAATGACGTCTGATTCCTCCCCGCCGGCCGATCGCGGCCATTCTCCCCCTGGATGCCGCGTTCTCCCCGGTCGCTCGGCCTCTTTTGTTCATGCACTTTAACACCGTTTCTCTGGAAGGTTCTAAAAGTCTCGTCCGTCTTCATGGTCCACCTATTCCCTGTCTCTTTGTCTTCAGTATGTTGTGAATTTATTGAAGGACCATGAAACAAATGTTTAGCCCCACTGGTCCGTAACTAAACAAGACAGTCGTATGTATTCGTAGCCAAGTATTGTATTGTAGTCTTTGATTTGTACTCTGACCTTTCCTTTCCAAGGTATGACTGAGCTGCGTAGTTCCATCGGGATTATACTTTTTTTCATCCCCTAAATATCTAATAACACCTATAGAGTCAAAGACAAACGTTTTCTTAAAGGGAAAGCAGAAGGAAAGACCAAACTTTCAGATCCTTCCACGGAGGCGGCAAGAGTCCCGAGGTGATCGGCTGCGGGTGTGTTTCTACAAAATGAATTGTTTTCAGAGCGTCTGTTTGTGCGATTGTCCTGTAAAACTCAAACACGTGTAAATACAAAGGGGTGTGACGCCATGTTGTTTCTGTGTTTTAGTTGATGCACGTGTTTCTGATTCAGGACAGAATTTAAATAAAACTGTCGCAAGTTTCTGTTTCTTATTCCAGCCTGGTGTTTGATATATATCCTGCTGCATTCTCCATCAGAACCTTATTCTATTTAGAAAAATTTAAAACATTCTACCTTTAGTTACAGTAAATGATAAAGAACTGAAGGAAGGAAAAACAAGTGTTCATATATTTCAGGCAGCAATTTGGGAGTTTGAGTAAAACTTACCCTCCGCTTACTATTAATATATAAAGTTATTGCAACGAGTTTCTTCCAAAGTTCCCATAAGATCGCTGATGATAAATGGGAGACAAACACACTTGAGATACATCAAGTCAACTTTATCCTGAACAACAAACACTGTCGAACAGGCGCTAATGCTACGTACAGTAAACAACAGACACATTCAGAAATGTATGAACACAAACAAGATAAATGTTTGATCGTCATCTATTTGTGAAAAAACAAATCTAGCTGCTAAGCGTGGCGAGCGAATTTGCAGCCCGGACACCGCGGACGTTCGTACTTTGCTGTAAGCTAGTTAGCACGTTTCACTGGTCACGATAACGTGAAATTGATTTTTTTCGGTGATTCTTGTTTCACGTACGAAAAAAATCACGAACAATACGGCAGAAGGCCAGCAGGTCGATAATGTCACGTGTCAAGTCTAATGCTATAAAACTTCCAGCTCTTAAAATATAATTTCCTATTACAACGTTCTAACTTACGCTTAATGGCAGCTGCTGGCTGGTTAGCTAAAGTGCTAGCTAGTTTAACTGCTAGTAAAATAATTTGGCTTGGAGACTAGAGAATGTTGAGTGTTTTTCCTGCGAAGGTGACTACAAGGAGTATCGGCTACTTGGCGTTTACATTTTAGTCATGTCAAGTCACAAAGATGCGAGAACATCCAAAGTTGTGTCCAAATACAGGAAATAGGGGTACATTAGCCGAATAATGCTAATTGGCTAGCTGTGACTAGCCAAATTACAGTCACCACAGGTTTTTTACCCGCTGTTAGTTATATTTTTACACATTATTTCCCATTTTCTTGGCATAATATTTGTCATGTGGTAAGGTAAAGTGTCCGATTGTGTAAAATGTGGAAGCAGTCATCTCCGAGGCTGTGGCTCCTTATTGCTCTTCTGAAAGAAGAAAAGTAAAACTGGTTGGTCTGAGTTAAAATTTTCTCCACGAATCATTACTTGAGCATTTTTTTTACACATTTGGTTCTATAGAAATCAATTGCCCTAAAAAAGATTATACCTTTTTTTTGATATTTTTTTATTGGCCAGGTTTTTATGGACCTATAATAAAATGTCAGGTGATTCTTCTTCACATCACAATTTCAAAAAGTGGCAAAGGTCTGATTTTATTTCAGACCAGAAACTAAAGATCTTGTCATCATAGCACAGTAAGAAAATCTGAAAATCTGTTTTTACTTAAAACATTTGTAGACTTTTACATGACATCTTACCTGCAGACCTCATTGCGTGAAAGAGTTTACGCTGCAGAGACAGGAGAATCATTTTCTGAGTTTCATGCATATTAATGTCAGTTTATTGTGTTTTTGTCCTCTGAACGATTTTACCTCCTGGTTTCTCTTCTGGCGTCAGCGAACTTGTGTCTCAGCAGGAAGGCGGCCACAGCCTCGGCCACCTACAACAAACAGACAGGAAACACCCTGCATGAACTTATCTGATCACATGACACTGGGTAAAAAAAATAAATTTGAAATGACTCAATACATAAATGGTAACGTCTGCACAGCTACATACAACAATACTATTAATATATGCTAGTATTTTTTCAAATGTTATTTTGAACTTATGGCCTCCTCACCTAGCTGGACAAAGATGCAGATGTTGTTCTAATTTTACTACTAACATATTTAAAGGATAACAATGTGGTCGTCTATATTCTTTATAGCGGCCCAACCTTGTTTGTGGCTTTCAGTCGAAAACCTCATTGGTCCCTAACAGAGAAATAAATCTGAAAAAAAAGGCTCACAAACAAAAACCTTTACTGAGCGGATTAATCCACATTTGGTGTTGTGGTGAGTCCTTTTGTGTTTTTAACAGTTTTTGACACAATAAAATTTCAGTTTTTACATACACACACCGAATAATTTAAATGCTGTTTTGGGGTCGTTTGTGGGAGTTTTGAACAATAAGGAAACTTAAGAATTTCACAAACTCTTCTAGGGACTTGTTTTGATTGAACTTTTGACTTTTTGGTACGACAGTTTTATTTAACTTTACTTACTGCACTCAGGCGGCTGTTAGGTAAAAGTTGCAGCCTTGTCTTATGTGTTTGAGACAAACACTGACATATTTTTTTTAAATCCCTTTAAGAAACATGTTAGTGATAGATACTTTGCAGTGATTGTGTAGGTTTCAGATTCATGTGTTTTTCTTACTTTCTCTGGTTTGTCCTCTTGCACTGCGTGACCACAGGGGGGCAGCACCTGCATCATGAATTTACCTGGAGACAAACAGCAAGAAAGGTGCACACGCTGAGCTTCTGTCTCTCTCTCACACACACACGCTGTCACTTCCAGGGTGCTGGTTGTTGACTGACAGGACCAGCTGCCTCTGGAGAGGAACTGCCGCCTCAAGGTGTGTCCGTCCCCGGAGACGACTGTGCAGCCGCAAAGTCGTCCTTCACCTTTTCCCTCAGAGTCAGTGCAGCAACCCGGTGTGAAAAGAATGTCAGCAATTCCCAACGTCACAGCGATTCTCTACATGTGGCATGTCTGACACTACATTTCCCATCAGTCCTGCCAACGTCGGCTTTTTCTTCCCTTGTATTTGTAGAGGAGAAGTTTTTCTATCTTACATTTGACCAAGAACTAAGATGAAGAACATTTTTTACTCCAACATTCCTCGGCAGCTGAAGCACTTCAAAGATTAGCCCAAAAAAACACAACAAAAAACATACCTAAATAGAAACCAACAGGTTTTTCTTTCTGTAACTACAAATGGAAGGATTACCACAGCCTGTGTCGAGCCAACATCTTACCTTGCATCTGGGCGATTGTCAGATCTCTGTCCAGCCGGTCAATCCCTGGAGAGAGAAGAGCAGCATCAGGAAGGTGTGAGACGTTGGAATAATATACTTATACATTTACATTAAACCACGTCATTATTTTTTTACTATCTGGCATCCTTTTGAAGCACAATAAATAGTACCGACCCGCCAATAACAGGAGTTTGGGCATGTTGCAGGCCAGGAAGAGGTTTGATGTTCCTCTGAACCAGCCGTCCCAATACTTCTCTGACTTTGACAGGTCGACACGCCACTTGTACACAGTCTGGTATGTGAGATAAACAGGGCAGTCCATTAATGATCTTCATAACAATCCAGGAAAAAACAAATAAAACAAAACAGTAGACATTTAGGTTTGTGCATTCATGAAACATGTGTTTTGGCAATGAACACAATACATCCTTGAAAATATAAAACACAGATTAAAGTCAATGAAATGTTCATTTCACATCAATGTTTCTGTGCGGACGTTTTCATACCTGGCCTTCGATGAGGCTCACCTCTGACGCAGTGTTTTCTTGGTCGCTGATGTAGCTTTGATCGTGGAACTCTTTGTTCCGCTCGACGACCACGTCGGTCACTGGGCTGGCCTGCTCCACAGTGTCGGCCTCCTCCACGTCACATCTACCGGACAATGAGATGTGCAGAGAGAGGAAATCATCTGAGCAGACGATGGGGAAAACCTTACACCGTGTCTAAGGAGAAAGTGTGCTGTCTACACAAGGGCACCTAAATACTCGGGTGACCTACAACTCAATACTATGCCTGAACGCATCCTGTGTAGACACAGATGGATCACCAGCGCTGCTGCTGCCCTGTCTGTATATGTTACTCAGACTAATTATCCATGATCTTCTTCCAAACTCCAAAAATCCGAGTCAGCCTACCTTTTGATCTGACCAACCATCGAGACTCTGGCAGACTCCAGGTTCCTGATTTGTCCGCTCTTGACGCTGAAAGGACATTTAAGTAAAAGGACAGTTGGGGCGACATTTTCACACTATTCCTTCAATGACTGTTAACTAAATTGATAAAGTAAACAAGTTATTCTTCTGGCATCTCCTGGAATCTTGCAATGAAACAGGGACCTTAAATCCTCACCTCCACTCGATAGCGTGGTCCATGGACTTGAAGGACTTGGGTCTTCCCTTCAGGAAGATCTGTATGCTGTGGAGAGCCTCGATCGCACTGCCTGCAGGGGGAACAGAAGACTAATTGAGAGCATTTATTAACATCTAAATATCCCCAAATGAACAAAACAATAAAAATAGAATGTGCACTTACCTTCCACGACGTCTATGGCCACCAGACCCACCATGGTTGGCAGCAGCGTGCTGCTGGCTGTATGCACTGCGATCGCCCCACCAACACCGTGGCCAATCAGGACGATGGGGGGAGGAGTGTCGCCGTAGCACGCTCGGATGACATTGGCTACGTCGCTGAGAAGGGTGGGATGATAAATAATAAGATAGTAACAGGAATAGTCGTTAGAGCGACAATTGTATGAAGTGTAACTATAAATGTAGCATCCATTAGTTGTATGACATGAGGATCAATGGAAGTTAATACATTGGGTGTTTGCAAGTGTTGTTTGTTGATACCTGGACATAGTTTCAGTTGAGAAGTCGTCTGATTGGCGGACCAGGGTGGAACCTTAACAGGGAACAAAGTCTCACAGTAACGCTATAAGACAGCGGAAAAACATCAGAAGCTTTACAGCAGCTGAAGGTACAAAATCAATATGTCCTGTTTTTGTGAAGTTGTCTTGACGGTCAAAGATTACTGAACAAATAACCGAAACCTTAACATTTCCTCACCGTGACCCCTGAGGTCCATGGCGAGAACCCTGCAGGTCACTCTGCAGGCGATGGCCGCCTGGAACACAGAGAAAAACACCGACTGATCAGTTGATCAGTCGGTCATTCAATGGCGCAAGGCAACTACCGCTACCACAGGTACTCACGTTGAACACAGCCCAGGACAGGGCCGAGTGTCCTCCTCCGTGCAACAGAACCAGCAGAGGTCCGTCGGTCCCCGCTCTGTAAATCCTGAAGACGTCCCTGCTGTCGGCCGGTCCCACGCTCACGTCCTCCATCTGGTCGAAGTACTCCCGCCACGACACCGGCGAGTAGTCTGGCTTACCACCGACCTCGCTGGTCGACATGTAGGCACACAGGAATGAACACACACTGTATACTTTGTATACTACCCGAACAAACCGAATTCTTTGAGCAAGAATTAACACTTGAACATATTTTCCAAACACTTTTGGTGGTAAAGCTTCTAAAAAAATGATCAGACAACTAACAAGCTTACCTAGCTACCTTCATGCTTGGCTGGTCTGAACGAGGAGTGTCCTCTAGAAAACTAGCTAACGTTTAACTTGGAGTGTTAGCAGATGTTATGCTACATAGTGTAAGAGTCTTCTTGGTTGTTTTTTTGCACATTAGCGTTAACACGATGTCCTCTCGAGAACCCGAAAACTAATTGTTAGTCCAAAAGAATTGTTGTGCAATGCGTAAAAATCTAAAGCATCATCCAAACGCTCTCTTCGACCATGTTTTGGTGCATGATGTTAGCAAGTCGTCCAAAATTTTTCAAAACCCAAATTTCTGAGTTGCTGTTCCCGAACTTGAGGTGGCGTTTACGTGAATTTTCCCAGTCGGGAACAAATTTTCCCGTTTAGAGAAATCCTTTTAAGCCATTTAACCTTCGATTTCTGTTTGCAGTTATTCAGTCTAGGCATCACAATTCTGTTGTTGCTAATCTGCCGTAATTTGAATTTCCTATTTAAAAACACAACAAGTTCTCCATTGTTCAGGAGGGACGACTTACTGCTCTGTGTCAGAGTTCTCTTCCAACATGCTGCGTCTCAGCAGAAGGACGTCCCAATGCCGGCTGGTTCTCTTCAGTGTGGTGTGTGTCTGTGTGTTTGTAGGTAATTAAGCAGCAATGTTCAACACAGAAGAACTGCCCTTCTTCCTGTCCACTACATCCATTGGCCAAATGATAAGGGAGGTGGCTCTCTGCTGGTGTAAGTACACACACACACACACACACACACACACACAATAGGACAATAGAAGTGTCATCTGTTGTTGTCAGGTAGCATCACTGTTGCAGCATCTCATTGGCCACGGCAGCTGAACTGGGTGGAACTGACAAGCAGACAGACAGGGATGAGGTTCAAAACTCTTGAACATGTCCGATCTGTAGACGCTTCGCTCGCGTCACTAGTCTCCTAGAAGTGTCAACAGAACTTTGGAGAAGTTTCTGGTGCATCGTGTCGTCTACCAGCAAAGACACAGAAAACAAGCTACATAAGTCACACCAGGCATCCTTAAGATTTCATTTATGCAATATAACGATGACGAATTTTCATTTTCTGACTTCTCTGTGACGTCATTTCACGTCAATTCGCAGCATATGATCGTGAATAATTTTTTTGGGGGATCTGTATATAGGCTTTAGATTGCCTCTATTAAGACTGATCAGCTCCGAAAGTTAAATTATTAAATTAATAATTAAATCTGGAGATAAACTCACAGGTAATATTCCCACCAAGTTAGGTGAAAATCCGTCCATGTGTTGCTGAGTCATTTCACACACACACACACACACACACACACACACACACACACACACACACACACACACACACACACACACACACACACACACACACACACACACACACACACACACGGCCCTCAGGTGGCAGTGACAGTCACCTACGGTATCCAGGTAACCACCAGTGTGCCGTTGTCAATGAAATAACTAAACGTCATTCAGGGAAATACAAAAAGGTCATAACAGAGAAAAAATTTTAATATCTTCATTTTTTCAGATTTGAGTAAATGTGATTCATTAATTCATTGTGACTTTAAAAAGCTTTTTCAAAGAGTCTGAAATTGTTTTTAAACATTTTTAATTTCTGGATTCAAAACTCAAACAAACACATTTCTGATTCTGAAGGTAACTTCAGTGATCACAGAAAGAAAACTCTCTAAACATCGCTGGGGTGTCCGGTGAGGAGGTGTCTGGTGTGTTCGTCGTCAGCGGGACGTCCAGCGGTCTCCAGAGCTCGCCATAATTTCATCCAGAAGGCTTCAGTATGTTGCCCGGCCTTTGCCCAGCTCAGGTAGGTACAGCTCTTCACCAGACTCTTCATGCGGTAGTACGGCGATAACTGCCGGGCAGGGATGTCCTCCAGAAACAGCAGGATCAACACGTCCTCCTGCTCGTCAAACAGCCGGCAGCTGCAGAGGAAACACACACACACACGGGGCAGATGCTTGAATCTATTTGGGAACCAGTGAGATAAGAGCATTAGATGCGAGGAGAAAAAAGCAGTGCCCCCACCTGGCCATCTGGATCTCCCTGGAGCACCACTCACTCTGCAGGTAATTGCGGCTGATCACACAGATGGTCTTCCTGCTGCCATAGATTGCATCTGTAATGTTTTCTACGATGGGCTTACCTGTGGAAACAACAACTCTTTTCAGAGAAGCAAGTCGAAACGGAGAAGTCTTTTTCAGTCTTAGTTTCGGTCACAATCAAGGACTGTTGCAGGAGGAAGGGGTAAATAGAAAACCCTCACAGACATGGGAAGGACATGACCTTATTTGGGTCTCACTGTCTCTGCAGTATCTGATGCAACAACCCCCACTAAAGCAGGCGCTGGCACTTTTTGGTTTGAAAGTTGTGTAATGGCAACACAAGCTTTAAGTTAAATGGAAAGTATTTGTACCTGGTTCAAAGTCTCTGTGGTGCAGACAGACTCGCCAGCCCTGCTGTTCCTCCAGCACCGGAACCAGCTCATTGTAGACCCAGGCCTCATCGTGAACATTGTAGGACACAAAAGCATCATAGTGGTGAGGAGTGCCAGTCTTCCTCCTCCTTTTATCATACAGGTAGGCCAGGAAGAGGTAGTAGGCGTAGGCTAAGTGCCACCTCAGGAAGTGGTACACGAAGGATGCAAGGAGAGTAAGCACAATCAGAGAAGTGCTGGAAATAAAGCAGATGAAGCTGGTGTTCATCCAACAGGAGTGAATGTCAAAGTCCAGGAACTTGTTTCCCTGTTGGCTTACGGGGAAGGCACAAGTATAGCCATAGGCATCAACAACCTGCGTCTGGTTGTTGCTCAGCACCCATTGGTTAAAGCCGTAATTGGAGCATTCGCATGTTAAAGGGTTGCCATTTAGGACCAGATATGTCAAGGCAGGGAGGGATTGGAGAACCGTCTCATTGATGATTGACAATTCATTCTTATTAAGAGTCAACCAGACGAGTGCCTGAAGGTTGGCTTGAGCCAGGAAGTCCAAAGACCTGAGCTTGTTGTTGGAGAGATCGAGTGTCTGCAGGTTTGGGATTGGCCGGAACAGTTCGGGGTCTACCTCTATCAGATTACTGTTGATGATCTGAAGACCCTTAAGTTGGGGAGTATATTTAAGTGTGTCTGGGTGAATTATCTTCATGAATAATCTGTCGGCCATGAAGACCCCCGAGCATATCTGGTGAACTGTCAACATGGTATTTCTCATCGACCTGGAGTACAAGCTTCTTCAAATTGGGCAAATTTCCAAAAGGTGGCTCAACATTGTGTTGGGGACTCATCTGGTGCCAATTAAAGGTAAGATGTAGTGTTAGATTTTCCAAGTGCTGCAGTCCTCTGAAATAATCGTTTTGATATTGATCAATTGACAGAATGAGAGTTTGGAGATTATCGAGTCCTTCGAAAGCCCCATTAATTACATTATAGTATGTGTCTGAATCTAAATCTAAAAAAGTGAGTGAAGAAAGACTCCTAAAGTCTCCTTGCATTAGCTGTAAAAGACCATTGTTGTGCAAATTCAAAGATTCTAGTTTCCCCAAATTAACCTTGAAGGTATCGTCAAAAGTAAAAAGGGCGTTGTCTCCAATATCCAGGACTTTTAAATCATTCAAATTTTGAAAAAGACAACCTTGAAGTTTTGAGATGCGATTTTGGTTGAGATTAAGGTCTGTTAACCTAGTCAAAAGCTGGAAATCGAGGCAATCAAGCTCACTTATGAAGTTTGACTGCAGGTCCAGGACCTCCACTGTGAAAAGTTCTCGGAGTGCGAGTGGCACTTTCGACAGTTCGTTACTGTCCAGTCTCAAACGCCTGAGCTGCGTTGTTGATCTGAATGACAGTTCAGAAAGCTCAGTAAGCTGATTAGCAGATAAAGTGAGCTCAGTTAGCTGAGAACAAGACTGCAGCAGGTTTTCATCGATTATGCCAATTCTGCTATTGGTTACAGCAAGAGATCTCAGAGAAGGAACTCGGCAAGCGATGTCTATGAGGCCTTCGGCAACCAAGTTCTCCATGAATATCAGCGAGATTGTTTTTACCGAGTCGGTGGTCTGCAGCATCGCCGTGTAGCTCACGTAGCTTCCACTGAGGTACAAAGTAGTAAGGCTCTTCAGAAAGGTCTTGTTTGATACGTCCCACTCTATGTCGCTACCACAATGGCACAAGTCGAGAGACTGCAAATAGGGAAAGACGTCCTTCGTAATGCTGAACTTTCTCAGTGGGTTTAAACTTAGCCCCAGTGACTTGAGGTTCGATACGTTGAAATGCAAGTCATCTGATTGAAAAGTGGTAAACTTGTTGTTCCCAATCATCAAAAAGTGTAATGTTGGTAGATTTAAAAGTGGTGCAATAAATGCAATGCGATGCAGAGGGTTAGAGCCGAGGAAGACTGTGTTTATGTTGACCAGGGGCTGAAAGGCCAAAGGGGAGATATATGTGATGTAGTTGCTGTTCAGAGAGAGTGTTTCTAACTTGGACAGTCCCTGAAACGTGTTGTCTGTGAGTCTTGTGAGTTGATTGTCATCCATGAGCAGACTTTTTAACTCTGTCAAGTCCGTAAAAGCTCCATTGTCAACATGTGAAATCAAATTGCATACAACTTGTACAAATTTGAGCTTTGATAGACCTCTTAAATCCGATCTGCTGATCTGTTGGATGCTATTGAAGCCGAGATCCAAACCTGCGGCATTTTGGGGAATGTCGTCTGGAATGGCGGACAGGGAACGATGCTGGCAGGTAACAAAAACCCTGGTTGCATTGTCAAAATAGGCAATTGAGCAGTTTTTCAGTGAGAAAGCCAGTGAGGGATTAGCATGAAGCAGGGAAAACAGAAGTGAGACAAGCAGCAGAGGCCAACTTCCTTGAGCTTGCATGTTTGACATTTGGCTGCAGCTATTGAGTAACTTCGAGGTGGAGAATATTTTTTGTTGAATCTGAAGAAGCCAAAAGAAGAAATGAAGACGTTAAGTGTAACGTTTAAGCCACGTTAGGAACATTTGTACAGATTATAAAATGGATTGCCACAGAATTTGGTCTATTTTGCCCTGACGTAGTTCCAGTGCCACCAGCAGGTCAAAGTTTTTCACTCATCCTCTCTCAATTTTTGATCTTATTCATTTTGGATTCTGTTAGTCTTCTTACTTAATTTCTTACATTTCCCTCACGCTACTACATGCTGTGCTAAATTGAATTTTAGTTTAAATTCATGGGGGATCAATAAAGACAAATCTTATCTTATCTCCACAACATTTCAATTTACGAACAGTAATGAAATCTCAGCGTGTGTTGTCTCATCAGGAAAAAAAATTGGAAAATATAATTCTCATTAGCTCATTAATATTTTTCATAAATATTTCGAACGTTTATAAAAAACATAAATTTTAAGCATATTTTACTGATAATAATAAATAGTTATTGTTGCTCATGTTGAGATTTACTTACCTTTATTTCTCTAAAACATCCTCAAGGTCCAAAGTGTTTTTTCTTGGTGTAATGAATTCAATCCGTTCTACATCAGGAACTAAGAAAAGAAAGAAAGTTACATAGAAATGTTATTTCTAAGAGATTTTAATTTAACTGCAACTTTATCAGCCAACCTTACAGTCATGACATGCAGCTAATGGTTGTTGTTTTTTGTTGTAAATGCTGCAAACATGTATCCAGTTACTTACCAGCCTCTTCCACTGCTTTTGCAAACAGACGATGCTTGAGATGTGACACTAGTGTGAAAAGAGGAAGAGCTCTCTCATTCTAATATTACCTATTATATAATTAAATGGCAGAAGTTTAGTAATTCTATAAAGCTGTTGCAATTGTGCAAATGTTTTAGTCATAGAGGAAATTGCTGAAATAAAGAGAAATTGTAATTGGGGGTCTCGTGATCAAATGATTTAAGATTTAGATTTCTTTTTTTTTTACAGATGGTACCATAACTACTGGGACAAAATGTTTACAGAATTTATTATAGAGCATTTTCGATGAGCCTGCAGCGTTGTGCGACGCATTGTTCGGTTTAAGTCAGAGAATTCTCTTTCTACAAAAGAAATGTTTCTGGAGGTGCAGAATAGTTTTTCTGGGGATGGAAGTGTCTGTCACTCATCATCCGCAGAAAAACAAAGAGAGTTGACAGTAAGACAATAAAATAGCAGAAGGGTAAAGAGGAGGTAGGAAAACAAAAAATATCACAGCAAAGCTTTGAGAAAGACAATTAACGGGGAAGAGAAGAACCATTAACAAGATAAGAGGAGGAGAGAAAGCGTCGTCATCGTGATGATGATCCCTGATCTCAGCCCCCCTCTCTTCTCCCTCCTCCTTTTATTTATTCATAAATGCCTCCACTGGTAAACAGCTGAAGCTTTTCTCATCGGCAGACAGCAAGATGGGATTTCCACGGCTCCGTCAACCGACGCTGGAGTCCGTGGTCTGCGAATTGGTACATAGCGACAGATAGATGCACCTATAGATTTCTGTGGTGAGTCTGTGACTTAATCCTGAACTTACTGCACATTATTCTCCAATCAGCTTTTTGTTTTTATATTCTGCTTAATACTATAGTATGACTTTAGAGACACAAAAAGAATTAACTGTTAAATACCAACGTTTTTCTGAATGTGTGACATCTTCAATTAAGGTAGGGAAAATCATGATTCTGTCTTTAATGGCTTTACAATATGTACAGGATTAGGTATTCTTCCATCCTTTGTCCTTGATTCAGACAAGGAAATACTATCATTTCATTACGGAAATATAAAAAAAAATGCTGTGTTGGACAGCATGAGAAACACAAACGAGTGAAATTGGATTCCTGTGAGGATTCACAGGTTCCACAGGTCCCTTCTGACTGCTATTTGTGGGAAGGGACAGAAAAGCAGCGAGGCAAAGGTGTTATGTTATTCATAATAATACAGGATCACAACAAGGATCGAATTTTATGTAGAATCTTGTTTACTTTTTTGTGTCTGTATACATATTTAATTGGGATTTATGGGTAGATTTCCCCCCATTTCTTTCATATTTTTCCATTCCTGTACTTCCATTTGTAACTACAGGCCTGTTTCTTCTTGCACCGCTATTCACCTACCCCCACCCCCAAGATCATACAAGAAGTAATTATTTCTTTCCCCATCTGATCAATCAGGTGGACCTTTGCTTTCCAAATTCTACAAACAAAATTCCAGTTGCGGCCTGATTTCTACTGGACAGATAGTCAGTATCATCATGCAAACTTCCCTAAAGGTTCCTAAATGTGAGAGGGATTTTGTCCAATCGGAATGCCTGACTCCAGAGGAGGCAGAATTTGTAGATGCCCTTGGCAACACAGATCCCAATGCCAACTGGGGGGCAGAGCCAAACTTCGACCTCAACCTCAGTCTGACTTCACCAAGCAACCCCCGCCCACCTACAGAGACCTCAAAGCTGCATGGAGGGAACAAAAAGGGCAATGGGAATAAAGGAGGTGGAAAACCTGGAGCCAAAGGTGCAGTTACTGACGAAACTCGGAAGTCGGCAAGTACCCTGATAACCACTTCACCAGGGGAGAGAGATGATCCATCGCAGCAAAAAAGCAAAATTCCAGCTTTGTGTCACTCACAAACTGCCGTGGCATCAATGAATAGCAAGGGCGATCAAAGGCTTAAATTCCCAAACCCCAAATCTACCCCAACATTCAGCCCCAAGACACCAAGTCCAAAACCACACCGGGTCGATCAAACAACGATTGCATGTAGCCCCAGAATGACTGAAAGATTCAAAACACAAATGCTTGGTGCGGAATCTGCAAGCATCACAAACCCCAGACCACATACAGCACTGACAACTGAAATGACAACAAAGACTACAAGCAAAATAATGCAAACAAATCAGAGAGAAGACGGTGGAAAAGAAATTAGCCCAGAGATGCAGTCACCAAGAATGCTACACCTTCCTGTAAGCCCAAAAGTCCAGAAAGGATGTTCGTGTGCTATTAGTCCAAAACTGGCCAAACGAACCCCGACAATTACAGCCAAAACCCCAAAACCACACACAGACAGCATGACCACCAAGTCAGGTGAACAAGCTAGCCATGACTCAAGAACTCACAATTCACAAAACCAGCGGGCCGAATCAGCACAGCTTAGTGCCAAGACTCTTCAAACGAGCTCTGTAAGTCCTAAACCATCTACGCAGAGAAAAGCCACCGGGACCAAAAGCAGTAACACACCTAGGTCCAAGGAGAATCTTGACAGTAAAGACTCAAGTGCTGGGTCTTGCTGCAAAACTAGTTCCAAATCCATTTCATATTCTAAAGCCATGACGGTGACCAAGGACAGCCTGGATTCCAAAGCTAGTCTCAGTATTAAAACCACGACTGGATCGAGAGATAGTTTGGATTCTAAAAGTGGTTCTGCTTCCAAAACCAGCTGGGGATCAAAAAACAGTTTGGACTCCAAAACCTGGTCAAATTCCAAAGCCAGTCCTAACTCAAGGATGGGTTCCGGAGAAAGCCTTGATTCTAAAACTGCCGAAATCAAAGCAAGTTCTAAATCAATAATTGGGTCAAAGGATGATCCAAATCGTAAAAGTCTTTCTCTTCCAGACCCTACAGCCAGTTTCAATCGTAATTCAAGTTCTAAACCTGGTCCAACCCGATCATCTTCAAAAACTACTCTGATGGCCTCTGGCTCAAAGATGGACCTTGTTGGACCTATTTCTCCATCATCCTCTAGAACTGTTGTGTCTGGGTCCAAAGATGACAACCTCAGAGCTGCAAGCTCCAGTACTAAGCCCAGTCCAGATCCTCGAGCTGGATCGAGCAGGGAGGTCCAGAGGAGTCCTGGTTCTGTTCCAAGTAACTGTCTTTGTAATCAAGAGATGCATGTTCAAAACTGAGATAGGGGAAACACCAAGAAGAAGTGAAAGTTTGACAAAATTATCCAAACTCAAGTTCCACTTGCTAGTTGTTTCAAGTGCTTTTAACTGCATTTTGTGGTTTTCATGTATGGATGGCGGTTTTTCAGTTGTCATCATGAGACCTAATAATAAAACCTCTAGAATTTGTGAACGAATCGCTATAAGACTAGTGTTTACTAAATTTGTCAAGTTACTATTCCCACGGTCAAGAATTAACTTTAAGGTCCAATGCTAATGTTGGACAACTTAATAAAACAGAGACTCATTACTTTTGTCATGCATGTTTTTAGCATTTTAACACTTTAGATTCTTTTTGCTCTGATGATTACATATTTAAAGAAGAAAAAAATCGTTCAGGTCTAAAAGCAACTAAAACACCAAAGTTTACCATAAAAGCAATTTTCTGAGATTTATGTTTGACAAGAAATTATTTATTTCTGTGATTTAAATGTGATGATCAATGAAAAAGACTCCAAAGCTCCGGAAAATTTGGCATAGGAACAATTTACAAAAAAAGTACAATAACTTAAAAGAAAATATGGCAATGGTATTTGGCTACACTGAGAAACAAAAGACAATAAACAAATTAATAAATGCTAAATAACGTGATAATGTTTGTTGTACAATTGTTAAAGACACTCACACTCCACTGTAGTTTCTGTAGCTCCACGTTTATCACACTCTGGACTGCACACTTAGCAAATTCGTCTCGCTAAACAACTGAGAAAATGGCGACCTCCGGCTCACGCTACAAATCCTAGCAAGTACCACCTTGTTGAAATACTGACAGGTAACTTCTTTTAAGTGTTTACACAAGTATATTGCGACAAGTTATGTGCTTTTCTACCTGCAACACCAGTCTGATATCGCCGTCCTTCTCCATGCATCTGCAGCCCAGCTTAAACGTAAGGCTGGGTCTCGGCAGAGCAGCCACTTAGTATGCAACACCGCAACTTCCTGACCACAGTTTGCAACAAAAGATAAACCATCGACAGAACACTAAAGTGAACTTTCACTCTTAAATGAAACCAACAATGAGGAACACACCCATGTTCATTTAAACCTATTTTAACCAATTACATATTGTAAAAACCTAAGCAGGGGGAAATTATATTATGAACTTACCAAGTCTACCACTCGGCTACATATTTATCACAACACACAGAATAAGTCACTTTTCACATTTTGAGACATCAAGAATTATTATCAATATATAATAAGCTCTTTGCTTGTAAGTCATATGTTTTCTTACATTTGTTTCTTTCTTCCAGGTTGTGTTATGATTTCAGGCCCACTGGCTCCTCTGGCTACCTCCAGTCCCAAAACTAGAAACACTGTTGCCTTGACAGTGCGAGGAGGATCCACACCAGAGTCTGCAGTATCTGTTTCCTTGGTAGCAAATCCCACCAGCACATCCCATAACACCAGTCTGACTCGGGGTCTCACCTTTGACTCCATCACCAAGACACCAGCTAAAGCAGGAGCTGCCGTCGAGGAAGAACATTTGAAACTGCCCGAGTCAAAAGTGGCACCTGGGGGAGGACTGGTGGCATCCCAGGGGCATGTCCGAAGGGCAGGTGTAACTGACAATGCAGGGTGGTCGCCAGGAGATACCAGAAGGATATCAGGCACCCCGTCAAGTAAACCGCGTCACCTGGGAGACGCAAATGCCATCACCGCTGGCAGCAACATCCCACTGTCAAGGGCAACAGGAGAAGAGAGCAAGAGAGGAGAGCAGAAAATGCCTGACAGGGGGAGACAGAAAGATGATCTAGAGAGCTCTTCCTTGCCCCTCTATCCTCTTCCTCCTCCATCCACTCATCCAACAAGCTCCAAGAGGGTCAGGGAGACAGCGACTATGACTGAACCCAGGGAGAGGCTCCATTTGCGGGCCGGGGGCCAGAGAGAGGTGGGCATACAGGTAGCGGTGGAGGTAGTGGAACGCTCAGCTTCCACAAGCCCCAGCCTGCACAGGGGAGCGCCCACCTCCTCCCTGATTTGCTCCCCCAGCTGTCAATCAGGTAGTTTGACATCATCACCAATGGTCCCGTCATTGTGCTGCATCCCTGCCGGGCAGCCGCCCTTCCAGCATGTCTGTAAAATCGACATTGAGTTGCTGAGCCAATCAGTGCTTCCTTCTGTCGTGATGGACAAGGCTAGTTCCCTACCCGCCTGTTTGCGTACACACAGCTTCAAGCAGAGCCCCGGCCTGATGTCAGAGCTAAGACGCGGTCAGACCCGAGACAGAGATGTTAGCGTTGAGAGCATCTGGGAGGATGAGGAAGTGCCAAGAGAACACAGAGAGAAGGAGGAAGAGGACGGAGATAAAGAGGAAAGAGAACAGACAGTGCAGCCACAGGACGTGGTGTGGGACGAGCAGGGGATGACGTGGGAGGTGTACGGTGCCTCAGTGGACCTGGAGTCCCTGGGTACCGCGATCCAGGCCCACCTGGAGTCCAAGATCCGCGAGCAGCAGAAACACATCAGCTCTCTGAGGAAGTCCATCTGCTCCGACAGTAGCCTCAGAAGGAAGAAGAAGGGAGGGGGAATTCTGGGATGTTGCAGGAAGGCACCTGCTGTGGCAGACTGAGTCCGAAAAGTTCAAATTCCAACTGATTTTTAAACACAAGTGTTCACAAAGGAGATGTCTACACGGTATCCACTCAAGACACATCTAACTTCTTACTGCAAGTACCTCCTCACATAAGATTCTTTTCACCTTATGTCTGACACGCCTCCATGTACAGTGTTGGCCCAATTATTTTCCTTCTTCTCAAGAGATTGAGGCCCTAAGTTGGAAGTTGTAGCCATGGTTAGCTTAGCATGGCATAGCTTTTCCCGGCCATACTGATGCATTGTTCGCTTCTTTTGTGGTGGTTGAGCAGTGTGATAGTCAGCTTCTACCTCCGGTTGCAGCATTTCAGTTGTCAGGTTGAGTTTTAAACAGCAGTGGTTGTTGGAGTGGAGCAAAGACGACAGCGGCTCTCTATCCTTTCACGGTGTAAATATTTCATCCACTTCCCTCTTTTTTCTTTTCATTTCTTTTTTACAAAATGCAGCACAAAGCACTCAAGTGGTCAGGAACCCCAGAAAGCCATGAGTGAGTGAATAAGAGTATTTGAGGGATGAATTTTTTTCTTAAATATCTGAAATGGAAAGTACAACGCTTTACTTCCTCTCCTTTCCATCGTATCGTTCCAGGTCATTACACATCTGTCAGCACGTAGCACACTGTTCAGACACACAAACCAACCATTCTTTATGCCTTATTAATTAGATATATATATGTACATAAATCTGTCCTCATGTCAATGCTCTCAGTCTCTCACGTCCTCATGTTTCAGGCCCCAATGGGAACGAGTGTCCTACTTAGAAAACCAGTACAACACGTTCAACTTTTAGTTTAACCTCCCCCTATTCATTTTCATGTTTCCTCGCTCTCTGTCTGTGATCTCTCCTTCTTTGACCTCTTCCTCCACCCTCTTTCATAACTCCTCCTGTAGTGGAGTCATGTTGTTGACGGAGAACTGGATTTCTTCCCTAAATAATTCAGTAACATTAAAGTCACGCTCATGTTAACAACAGAGCCTCTACGCGCCATGTTTTATTCAGTCTGCTCTTCAGACACACACACACACACACACAAATGCACACACACGTTGCTTTTTAAATGTTTACGAATTCAGATTCCAGGCATATGAACTAGTTTTAGAATGAACTAGTTTAATATGAATTAGTTTTAGAAAGATACAAAACGTCTCCTGTGAAAAAGTCCGACTTGAACGTGCAGTGTTGTCAGCTGCTCTGCAGAGGGAGCTCTAATATTACAGTATACATTATTGAACTCTGTGTGTATCTCTGGTTTATACTGCTACAGTTTACTTTACAGGAAAAAATACACAATCATATTTGGTTGATTATATCTCGTCTCAATAATGTAAATCTATAAAGCGACTCAAACCAGTGAGTCAAAAGTGACTTTGTATTTAAGTTTAAGTACAAGTTTGAGGTACATGTACTGTAACTGAATACATTTAAGAGAGAACTGCCCTTTGGACAAATATGCGATAGACAAAGTTACTTTTCGGGTCAGGATTATAAAAATTGTAAATATGATTTCCTTTTAAAGATCAAATATCAGGCTATAAGAGACAACATTAGCACCAACATGACAAATAATTTGGTACTAATCAAATAATAACATCATATAATACTAACAGGGGTCCTCCTGCGTTATTTGGACACTTGAAGTACTTTTTTTCTCATGATTTCATATTTTAGTAACATTTTTAATGCTGCACTTTTGCACTTGTAATAGGTTCCTTTTATAGCCTGGCATTACTTTGAATCATTGGACACTGCTGGTGCTGTTGGATTAACAGTGGAGTTAAAAAATATAACATTCACATTGGGAATGTAAAAGTAGTTGAAGAGGGACAAACTTGTGTAAAGTACAAGCATCTGAAAATGAGAATCAGTAACTCAGGATACTTTCCTTGCGACTACTTAAGTTACTTGTTAGTTGTATCAGTAAAACTGATTTTAATTTTTAAAAGAAGAAGAAGAAATAAATGTAAATTGAGGAGGCAGAGAGAGAGGGGGGGGTCAACATACCGTCCTTGTGACGTGGGCACGGCACCAAAAACAGCCACACCTCCTCGCTTGGCGCTGACACCAGCACTTCTAGGATTCTGATTGGACGACTGCGGCTCAGTTCCAATGCCCCCCCCGGGCTGAGCCTCCCCGAGATCGGCCGATATCAGAGCGGTTGCAGCCGCCGCCGACGGCTCGAGGCAGCAGACTCTGGGACACCTGTTGCCACGGAGACTAGCACAAGGGCGGGAAAAATTACCTGTAACAACAGGTGAGTTTTTGGCACCATTTTGTATTGATCTTACAGAGTGATCATCTTGAATTACATTACCTTTCACACTTTTCTGTCGTCTGTCGTTTGGTTCAATTACAATACGAAATGTTGAAGCTTCTCCTCAGTGGGGTACGTTTCATTTGTCATGTATTTTTGTTTTCTACAGTTCTTAGTTTGAGTAAAATCTTTAAAAGTTACGTGAACCCTCATACACACATACGAGAGGATGAACTGTCAACACAGGTGTGTGTGTGTGTGTGTGTCTTAGTGCACACCGTTGTAGCGTCATTCCCAAGTTCAACTTCACTGAATTGTCTCTGGTTTAAATCCAGATTTGAATGTTGGTGGAAAAGTTAATGAGGTTAAACTTTACCGACCAACGATAAATGTTCATTTATAATAACGGCAAAAGACAAATGCTGCACCAGACCAGAGTTTTTTTTTCTGTCGTGCAACATTTCTGCGTTTATCTTTATGGTTTTTTAAAGCATGGTTTCCCTTCATGCACCTGAAATAAAATAAAAAAATTGAACCCTGGTGACTGTAATACACATCAATGTGGAGTTTAAAAGTCTCTTCAAAGTTAAATTTCTAATCTTCAAATGACGTAGAGTTTAACTTACTGCATCTGTCTGACCTGTGATGGAAAGATGACACTTCCCAAACACAGCAAGAGACGGGCGGCTATTTGTGGAACACACACACACACACACGAACACACACACACACACACACACACACACACACACACAGGGAAACAAGGAAGATAATCCCTGCATGAAAGATTAAACCTCACTCTCCTGACGGCTGACCTTCTTCGTCCTTTTCCGTCGCCTCCGTTTCAGCTTCTCACATCTGCAAAACAGTTTAGAAATATTCAAACTGAAGAGGGGAAATATGTAATGCAATGTAACTGAATACTTGCTGCAGTAGTAGTAATGATAATAATAATTCTACAGTAGTTCAACACTCGCAGGAGCAGATTCTGTGAATTACTGCTCCATGAACATAAAAAATGGTAAATCTCTGTTTAATGTCTGAAGGTCATAGTTTCATTTCTGACTCTGGGACACTAGCTAATCGTTTTAATAATAATAATTTTGTCGTTTCCCTTTGATTTCCTCCAGGTGCTGTTGAGGACCGTCCGACATGTCGTCCTCGGTTCTGCGGAGTCTGCTGCGTTGTGGTCGAACCTTCCTCAGCACACGGCCGTCGACAGAAACCTCCGCAGCCTCCGAGCGGGTGAATCCAATTTCTGTTATTCCTGTGTGTCATCCTGGAATAGATATAATAATGTGTCTTTGTAACCAAATTTGACAAATCTACAGTTTAGTGATAAACCCAATATTTCATATTCTGAAACGTGTATAAAGTCGAAATATCTAAATGTTGTGATAAATCATTCGAGCTACAACTAACTATCGTTTAAATTGTCATTCATCCGCTTAAATTCCCAATTTAGAAAAAACGTACAGGTATGTGTTTTTAATATAGTATTAATTTATCAAAGTAGCTGCTCAACGATTCAATAAATCGGCCAAGTGTTGCACTTTCATCATCACATCGCTCCGTCCAATCAGACTACACTGGAGTTTTCCAGACATTTTAACCTATAGCCTTGTTATCCGTGTGAATTATGGCCCTGCAGGTGGGCGGGGCTTTGTTGGGCATGGTGGGCGTGCGGCGGGCCGGCGGGTCGTTCCGTCTGGACAGCGACGGCAGCGGGCGGCCGGTGACCTGGGACTCATTCGGCATCTGGGACAACAGGATAGAGGAACCGATCCTGCTGCCGTCCAGCATCAGATATGGAAAACCGATTCCTCAGGTACTGTAACTGTATGACGATGATGGAACCAATACATTTGTTTGTCAAGTGACATCCAACCAACGCCCCCTCACAGGTCAGCCTGTCCCGGGTCGGCAGCGCGTCCGTCCTGGGCCTCAGGAAGCAGAACGAGGACCGTCTCCGCATCGCCCGTATCCATGACAACCTGCTGTACTTCGCCGTGTTCGACGGCCACGGTGGCCCGCACGCCGCCGACTACTGCTACACCTTCATGGAGAAGTTTATCAGGTTTTACATTGATACTTATACTACTTTTTTACTTATACTACTTACTAATAAAACACTGACTGATCCAGATGTTGTTCATTCCATCTCCAGAGACGCTCTGGAGGACGAGGACGACCTGGAGAGGGTTTTGAAGAAAGCGTTTTTAGATGCCGACAGAGCTCTACACACACACCTGAGCTACTTCAACAAAGGTGAGAGGCGCCGCACAGGTAAAAGTACATAAGTGACAGACGAGTGAAAGGGAGTGGACGAAAGAAGAAAAGACAAAGAATAAAAGTAGGAGAAGCAGAAGGGAACGTACTTGAGACACTGAAACCAGAAACCAGAGTCTGGCTCATATGGATATTTGGGGACTGATACAAATATTAGGGAGTAAATAATTTCCGATATATATATAAATACAAGTATTCCTAAAATGTCGTTATCAAACCCTTAAGACAAAGAAATGTAATTGAGGCTTTCTATCTTACACTTTAACCATAAACTATTATAAATAAAAAGAAAAACAATTCAACCACAAAAAATATTTTTTTAACATGAAATGTAAAAAATTGACAAAAAATTGATTGCATAAAAAAAATGTATTCATAACGACAAACATAAACCCTAATAACAAAATGTCTGTGAAAGACTCGAAAATAAAAATATTTTGTTTTACTGTCACCAGAGACAATAATGGACTTAAACTTCATAATTTTTTCCAATGATGTAGTTGAATATTAAAAATCTGCAGGTCTCTAAATGGGACAAAGTTATGAGGAATATTTTATCATACAAGAGGAACGTTTGAGCAAAAACTTAAATTAATCAAACTTACGTTAGTACTTTTTTTTTATTTATTACTTATCCGTAAAGCTTCAAAATAAACAGGAAAGATGATTGTGAATGAATGAACAAAAGTCAGACTCACAGTCTGAGGCGGCCGGCGAGCCTGAACACGTCTAGTCGGTGACAGAAGCAGGAACAGTCCATAACGACAGCAAGAAAAATCTGAAGCACAAGAAAAACAATTGGGAGCAGAAGCGAAAACGGAGCACGCGAACAGACAAACTGACAAAAGGAGCAGGGCGGGAGCTCAGAGACTAAATACACAAAGGAGGTGGAGCTAATTGAACACAGGTGAAACACATGAGGGGGGCGGGGCAGACAATCAGACCAAGACAGGAAGTAGAAGACACACAGGGTCAATCATTTCACATTAGAACAGGAAGTAATAAACACAACAAACGTTTGTAAAACCCCTTCCTTTCCCCAGCCTCCTTCCTGACCGCCGGCACCACGGCGACAGTTGCCATGCTACGCGACGGCGTGGAGCTGGTGGTCGGCAGCGTCGGCGACAGTCGGGCCATGTTGTGCCGGAAGGGACGAGCCACCAAACTCACCAAGGACCACACGCCTGACCGCAAGGACGAGAGACACCGGTCGGTACACACACTGTGGAGTTATCATCCCATATGAAAAATTTCCGCCAGATGTAGTTATATGAAAAAAAATATATATTTTTAAAAGATTCATTATATCTATGGTGTGTTTGGTGGGAGGGACTTGGCAGCTCAGTCAGACCACACCCACAATTCTACGTCTGGTTGCAAAAATAAAACATGGCGCTGGTCAAAATGTGAAAAAAACTCGAGGCTCAGAAAACCGAGGGGTGACGTCGCGGTTATTAGAGTCCGAGTTCATCGTCTCACGGAGGCAAACATTTAGAAAAGTTCTACCTGTTCCAATTCTATAAATCGAGACTTTCCACATGACACTTAGGAAACTGGTGATGTTGATATTTCAATCGTACACTGAGAAGGTTGTGCAGCAGGACGTCGACGGGCTCCGGTTTCCCGCCAGCAGCTGCTCCAGGTGTATAAATAGAGTCAGTATGTGTCACCGCAGCTGGCAGCGAGTCAGTGCCTTGCTCGAGGACAGCTGTGCCCCTGCTGCACATTACCAGGTCCAGTCGGAGATCTGACGGTAACTTTGACCCCGTTCTGTTGGTTCTGTTGGTTCTGTTGGTTCCAGGATCCAGAGGTGCGGCGGCTTCGTGACGTGGAACAGCGTGGGCCAGGCCAACGTCAACGGGCGACTCGCCATGACGCGCAGCATCGGCGACTTCCACCTGAGGAGCAGCGGCGTCATCGCCGAGCCGGACACGCGACGACAAACTGTGAGTGGCTGGTGTATTTATGCAAGATGACACAATGACTGTATATAAAGACGATCACTGACTGTAAAATAAAGATGGATGACGCGACCCTTCTTCCTCCTGTTGTATAAAAATTAGGCCAAAATACCTCAGATTTAGGCGCCGCCATCTTGTGCTGGTGACGTCATCTGGAGCCGCGGAATCGAGGCCCTGCCCATGCACGCTCTCGACCAATCCTGAGTCAGGCTCAGCCTGTTTTTACATCATCAAATAACAAATTAAAACCGAACTGATCAGAGACTTGAACACGTGAACAAACATCTGTGTGAGAAGAATGACCTCACATGATAGAAACATTTATTTAACGTCTAAATAAGTTTAACGTCCTTCAACTTTGTTTGTTTTTTTGTTTGGTCCATGTCCCATCTGCTAACATGGAGGGGGCGGGGCTTATGATCTATACTGCGGCCAGCCACCAGGGGAGCTGTCATGTCGTCCATCTTTATTGACAATCTGACTTGGACCCAAAGACGAACCGCTTGGTTGTTGGTCATCAAAGGTCACTGTGACTGTACAAAACTAATTTCTCCTGAAACTTAATCAATCGCAAGGTGGTGATTCCCGTTCGTCTGCGCAGGTCCGACACACCGACGACTCCTTCCTCGCTCTGACCACCGACGGCATCAACTTCCTGCTGAGTGACCAGGAAGTGTGCGACGTGATCAGCCAGTGCCAGGACCCCACAGAGGCGGCCGACGTCATCGCTCAGCAGGTAGAGCGCCGCTCGCGAATCACTTTAAGTGGAGGGGAAGGTAAGGTCCTGACGAACACTGTGTGTGTGTGTGTGTGTGTTTGTGTTTTTAAGGCGCTGCAGTATGGCTCCGAGGACAACGCCACCATCGTCGTCATCCCGTTGGGGGCCTGGGGCAAACATCAGAGCTCCACCGCCGCTTACAGCGTGAGCAGAAACTTTGCCTCGAGTGGGAGATGGGCGTAGAAGATCGACGTACACCACCATCAATTATTATTTAAAATCCCCTGAACTCGTCGGATGAGCACGAGGCCCCTTCACCGTGTACATTTAGACCACAGACTGTAAATAAGATGGATGACATGAAGCCAAATCACCTGGATCGCCCCCTGGTGGCTGATGGGACATAGACTAAACCCCCAAACGTGAGGTCGTTCTCATCACACTGACGTCTGTTCACGTGTTTCTCATCAGTTTGATTTTATTTGGTTATTTGATGATATAAAAAAAAAAAACGGGCATAGACGTCATGATTGGTCGAGAGCGTGTGTGTGGGCGGGACCTCGATACGACCACGACTGCACAGACTCTGGCCTCAAATAACGTCAGAAAGAGCAAAGAGGGCATCTCCCGTATACGAGATATTTAATTTCTGTAAGTGTGACACTAACACCAGGGATGGAACGAGAACGAGAATATTTTTTTTCTCACTAACTTACTTTAACAAATAAAAAAAAAATTGGAATAAAATTGTGTAGAATTCCTGGAAAAGATTAAAATTGTGCTGCGAGTGGTTTTACTGTTACTGTTTCAAAACAGGCGATGAAAAAAACCTACTAAATTGAAGGCAGCATGTTTGTGTGTGACGGTGCACAGAAACAAACCTGGTTGTCACTTTCCAAACTTCTGACCGCCAGCGACGGACATTCTCTGCCGCCATTTGCATTCATCGGCGAGTTTCACCTGGCGACAAGCTGCGATCTGTTTTCTGTGGTTGACCTGGTCGTACGTCATCAAACAAACAGAAGAGAAGCATCGAATATGACACGTAAAGATGTTTTTTAGTATTTAAAACTACAAATAAAATATGGAACCATTAGGTTTTGTCCAACATCCTAAAAGACTCAACAACCATCACAACATTATGTACATTTTCCTTTTAGCTGGTCTGGGCTCATTTTGATACATTAGCATTGAACGTGTAGCTCATACAGACGTCACAACGTGCGTGGTGTTATGGAAAGTTACTGCTGCTCGATTGACAACCAGTGTCCAATGGCGTCGCAGGAATTCTTTCCCCGCCCTCCCGGCATGTTCGGGTGTCGGTGGGTAAATAAAGAAAGCGCAGAGATTTCTCGCATTCCTTCACAAGGGTGACGTCACGCACACGCACACACAGCACAGTGTCAGAAAATACCTGCTGAGGTGGCGACACACGACACAGTGACACACACTACACCTTGACCCAGAAAACCTTGTGGTTATTTACATTGTGGGGACCTTCACCCTAAGTCCCATGAACGTGGACGTGTGTTAAGGTCAGTCTCCGGAAAAAGAATGTAAGTCAATGTAATGTCCTCTGAAGGCATGGAAATAAAACTCTGTGTGTGTGTGTGTGTGGTTTTCAAGCCAACAACAAGGTCAAACAAACACACTCAGGCACACGAGTATATTCAGACACTGGATCACTGATCTCCCAGCGTATACTTACAAAATAAAATAAAAATTCACTACGTTTAGGAGACAGTTGACAACAAGTTTCTCAGTGAACGTAAATGTTTGTAAAAAAAATTAATAAAAACTGTCATTAGATGATTTGGAAAACCAATGGATTCTGTGCTGGTTCCCATTGTTGTTGTAGTTACCACAAGTCGCCAGCAGATGGAGACAATGTTAAACAATTGTAGATTGACGCGATGTGGTTCAGACAAAATGAAACCAGTCGTATATGACAATAAAAATATCTCACTAACTACAAGGTTGATATGAATACTCTTAGTATCTATATAAAGGTTACACTTGTGATATTTCAGCAGATGTGTAACACTCTGTACAGATGTTACTGGGTCCGAGTAAATGAAGTTGGAACACAATATAAATTGTTCGTGAGTGAATATCTCCTATGTAATAATGCATATGAAGACTGTTCCTCCTGAAATCCATAGAAAGACATCTGAACATTATATGTGCCAAATTTCATGCTGATAAAATGAATCAGAGCAAAGTTACAGGCTGTAATATGCAGTAAAAACTCATTTAACTTCACGTTTATGTCTCCACCGTCTACAAACAAGCGCATCTGCCTCTCAAAACGATCTTTGGAGTGCGGTGAAATGACGTCAGTGCTTCTGGTGACGTCAAATTCGCAGGGCTTGTAGCTCAGCAGCCCATTGGTAAATCTGAATGATTGACACGTCTACCGAGCCGTCAGAACCGGGAGAATCAACGGACCCCGCCTCCGAAAATCCCTGTCAGCAACAACACAATTGGCTAGCTACGAGGAAGTGAACGAACCTGTGAGGAATTTGATTGGCCCATGCCCTCCCTAATGTGAGCATCCCGCCGCGGCAGTCAAACAGCGCCGCAACAGGCCCTGTATCATCTCAACCCGACGAGTAGCCTTTGTGCTAACTAGCTAGCTAGCGGAAGCGACGTTATCGTGACATCACGTCACAGGTAGGATGTCGCTGTTTGAAACTAACTTCTTTTCTTCTGGTTGTTGTCGCTCTTCTCCGGCTGCTCGGTCGTTCGATGGCGGCTGGTTGTGGATGAGAGACACCGCGGGAATCTGTGGCGTCTGGCTCTGCTACGATGCGTTAGCTCGTGGTGTTAGCATGACATCACACGTCATTAGGTGTCTTTGGTCTGAAGTGTGTTGTGGTGTAAACGGTTCAAATTATATATATTTACTTGTTTATTCTAATTAAATTACAGAGGGAAATATGATGATATTGTGCTTTTTAATCCACTTACTGTATCTGACATTTGTACTTGTACTAGTTATTTTTGCAAATTTATATTTCATAAAAAAACATGAAACATGTTTATTGTTCAAGTTCAGACCGGAAGTGACTCCTTAAAGTCTTATTTTTTCTAATATTTATATATTCACACTGAAAACTCCACAAAAACATGTGCCAGTATTTTGTTAACCTTACGACTGGAAACTTTTAACAATCTTATTGTTTTAAGTAGAGCACAGAGACTTCGAAGTGAATAAATAGAATTAAGTAGAGAAAGGGGAAGAGGTCACCAGGGTTCATACAAGATAAGGGTGATTTTACTCTTTAGATATACAGTATATATAGAGATATATATTCATTAAAAAGACAAAAGACACAAGTGTCCTCCTCTTCTTCCCATATCTGTCAAATCATTAAATCAAACTCCACCCTGGTCAAATGTTGGAATATTATATATTTTTACTGCACAACAAAGGTTTTATAAGATTTAATTACTGACAGGAGCAGCAAGCACGTTTACCTTTGTTGCTACTAAAGTCTGTCGCCCCCCTCCCCCTCCCTCCCTACTTCTCTTATCATGCCTTCAGTCATAAAACTGAGCTAATGACACACACACACACACACACACACACACACACACACACACACACACTGCTCTCTCACACACATTCATCTCTGAGTCCACACACACTGTCAGAGTCCTGTAGCGTGCAGGCATCGTCCACCGGCATCTGTTAAACAGGGACTTTACGTCTACGGCAGGTTAGTAACGACCCCTTGTTTTTAAATATATATATATATATATATTTTATAATTTTAGAACTGTGTTGTCATCTGTGTGTCTTTATGAAGATGAAGTTGAAGTGTGAACGGATCCGGGCGAGATTTATTTCCAGCATTTTTCTTTTTTTCTTTTGACTAAAGAGGATTGTTGATTTGTAGAACATGAAATAGAAGGTGAATTTTGATTATTTATCTTTTTAAAGCTAATTTCACTTCCTCCTCCGAATGGGACACATTGCAGAAAACTCAAAGACTCAAAAACAGAAATATATCTCACCAACTGATTTTTAGCCTTTAAATGTGCATTCATGTTAGATACGTGTTTGTTATAAGTTCTATGTATTTGTATTTTCAATTTATAGTTATTTATGATAAAGTTCGTGGGGAAACTGTAAAATCTCAAGACTCAATTACATCATCAAGGTTTGATAACGACATCTTAGGAATCATTGACATATTAAAAAAATCATCGGCCGATCTATCGGCATCGGCCCCCGAAAATCCATATTGGTCCGCCTCTATGAAATAAACAATAATAATTTTTGATACGTCTTTAATTCTGCAATGTTGTCAATTATAACGACACGCGTGACGAACTCGCCAGCTACCGATCGACGTCACTGTCTTTCACCGCTACACAACCACACGTGCTCCGTGTGTTGCTGCAGACTTTAAAAAATTCAAAACAAAATTCAAAAAAAGATTTTCCAAAAAAAATCTAGTTTTTTTCAAAAGAATTTAAAAAAAAAATCCAGTAAAAATTCAAAAAAGAAATGTCAAAGAATCCGCTCCTTTTCACCATATTGTGAGAACTGAAAAAAGACGCGATAGATTGATTGAAATGCACGAAGAAGCTTCAGCGTCCTATTACTCGTCGGTGACGGTACAATGTTCCTGCAGCGGTTTTGTTCCGGTGGACCGAGGTGCAGCAGACGATGTCCGACATCCAGTTGTCGATGGGGTCCAGGTCCAATGGAGCCTCCAAGCACCAGGTACCTTCCCACCGTCCTCCCTTTCTCTGAAGCACATTTCAGAAATACGCCCGTGTACTTTTTTCTAGTTTTGGCGTTAAAATGAACCGATGCCTTTTGTTTTTCCAGTCCGCAGGTTCGGGCCAACAGCGGCACGCCGCCACCGTCAGCTTCCACAACATTTACTACAAAGTGACTCAGGGAGGAAACTGTCTCTGCCGGAAGAAGGCCACGACCAAGGACATCCTCGTCGACCTCAAGTGAGTCCACCGTTGTGTCAAACTTCAAGTGAGGCGGAAAAAAATCTAAACTCCACAATATATTTGCGTTAACTCGTGCCCTGTAGGGGGCAGCGTGCAGAGTACGCGTATGGGCACAACCAGAGATATAAGAACAAACTTAGGAATATAGGAAATAAGAGTTCATATTACAGAAAAATACAAACACACACACTGGCTGCCGTCTTCACCTCCGACGATATCATTAGTCTGATCAACGTGGACGTTTATTCGGCCAATTTCGGTGACGCTTGTAAAAAAAAACAAACAACGATATTAACGAAATCAACCTGGAAAGACTACGACCCGCCGACGCCAGACGCTTTCGCCCGTCCACAAACCAATCGGTGTCACGTGCTGGTAGACGAAGCTCGACATCATCAAATACTTCTAGTGCGACAAAGAGGTGGAGCTCGGTCCAGAGCGTCGGGATCAGACCACCAGCGCAAACTTGCGTTTTTAAACTTCATTCAAGTTGGAAGACATTTGCTCAGATTTACTTCGGCCCTGCGACAAAGTTCCCTCGGTATTTCGTTGTTTTCTATTTTAAATGAATAGATTAGTTCCATCATTTCAAAAGTCGGGGTGACGCCTACACGTCCACTGATTCCTTCCTCCACATGATGAACTCAAACCTTTTGCTCACTGAAGAGTAACGTGCAGATTGTTTGTCTACGTGCCGACAGGGGCCCACCTGGGAGCTCAGCGTGGCTCCATCACACACACACACACACACACGTTTAGAAGGCAAAGGAAGGAAGTTTGCTTTGTCAGAAGACGCGGGTTCACACACACACAGAAAACAATGACTCTGGGCTTGAAGCAACAAACAGCGGCCGGATGCCGAACCGCCTGTGTGCCTTCAGAACCGTGACTTGAGAACGTTCTTGGCTCTGATCAGGTTCCTCCACTCCCACTTCATTTGTGAATAAGAAAGAAGAAAACGTACATCTGTGATTATCAAACTCACTGGTCCAAAGTCTCAGATTCTGAGTCTCTACGTTATATAAAAATGCAACTGCTGAAGTGCGTGTGAGCGTGTGTGAGTGTGTGTGAGTGTGTGTGAGTGTGTGAGCGTGTGTGAGTGTGTGTGAGCGTGTGTGAGCGTGTGTGAGCGTGTGTGAGCGTGTGTGAGCGTGTGTGAGTGTGTGTGAGTGTGTGTGAGTGTGTGTGAGCGTGTGTGAGTGTGTGTGAGTGTGTGTGTGCGTGTGTGAGTGTGTGTGAGCGTGTGTGAGCGTGTGTGAGCGTGTGTGAGCGTGTGTGAGTGTGTGTGAGCGTGTGTGAGTGTGTGTGAGTGTGTGAGCGTGTGTGAGTGTGTGTGAGCGTGTGTGAGCGTGTGTGAGCGTGTGTGAGTGTGTGTGAGCGTGTGTGAGTGTGTGTGAGCGTGTGTGAGCGTGCGATGGGTTTACAGTGGTGTCATATCTCTGGTATTTTACTGTCCAGTGTGTGTAATCATTGACCCATCTGAGTCAAAGTTGAAGGTAGAGTCGGTCAGAGCACAGACGAGTTCACAAAGTTTCATTCAACGATTTTTTTTGCTTTGGTTGTGAGAGAATAACAACCGCAGCAGCTCGTCAAAGTTCAAACTACATAGTCAGAACCAAGTCACGAGCCACGTGTTGTTTTGTAGTTTGTCCTTATCGCAGGATCGAAAACTGCCGGAGGTGAACACGTTTTAGAGGGAAATCTCAGAACCTCTCAAACTAGTTTGTCTGTTTCATCGTGAGAGTGAAGGACGTTGAACATCTGGTTTGCATCTGCAGGTTAAATGAGAAGTGGGTAATTTAGAGTTGGGATGCAACTAAGGATTAATTTGTCCATTATTTGATTTTTTTGTTGTTTGGTTCATAAATTGTCGTCAAATGGGGAAAATGTTCAGTTCACCGTCACAGAGGAGCAAAGAAACCAGAAAATATTCACATGTAAGAAGCTGAAATCAGAGAATTATGACTTAAAAACTACTTGAACCGATTAATCAATTATGAAAATAGTTGGCGATTCATTTAGTAGTCGGTCACTAATCGATTAACGGTCGCAGCTCTACTTTTAGACCTATTTGTTTCCAAAGGTATGAATATGCTGCTCTTTCTGATCAGAAAAATCAATGACAACACCATGCATCAAAAAAAGATATTTTTAAACTGTTATGTACTCTTCGTCAAGAATATATCAAATGAATATATGATAAAATATATATATGAAGAAAAGTTGAAATAAATATAGAAAGGAAGGATGGAAAAAAAGAAACATCGTCCATGATGCCGAGTAAAACTGCAGCGTCATGGTTACGGTGCAGCAGCAGATCAGCATCGTGTTCGTTATCATGAAATCCGCTGAACTCAGCAAAAAAAAACTAAAACCGAAAGATGAATCATGTCAAAAAACGCTCTGTCAGTTCCTCAAACATGTTGATCACAGAGTTCACCAAACAAGTCGCCTGCGAGAAACAGAAGTGAAACTGACGCGTCATTTTAACAACGACACGAACAGAGACAGTGAGCGATGTAGACTATTAGCTTAGCTTAGCACAAAGACTGGAAACGGGGGGAAACTGCTAGCCTGGCTCTGCCCAAAGGCCCAACTGTCGTTCAATTGAAATCAATCTCACACACTCATAGATAAAGACGTGTGTGTATGTATATATATATATATATATATATATATATATATATATATATATATTGACTTAGGTATTGACTTTTCTGAATCAATCTCACATTCAACTGCGGAGCGAGAAACAGTCGTAAATAATAACTAAACTAAAAACTAAACGCTCCATATGAAACTGTTTTCCTTTGTCTCTCTCAGTGGGATCATGAAGCCGGGACTGAACGCCATCATGGGAGCGACGGGCAGCGGCAAGTCCTCGTGAGTGCTGCACGTGTGTGTGTGTGTGTGTGTGTGTGTGTGTGTGTGTGTGTGTGTGTCCAAACACTAGTTTTTTTGACAACGTGTTCAAGAGCAGAAGGATGAAAACCCACTTTTTTCTTTTTCTTCTCGTCTGCTGTATAAATGTATAAATAAAGTCTGTATCTCGATATGAAGCTGAACACGTCGTGGTCGTGGTCGTGTGGTCTCTCAGGTTCCTGGACGTCCTGGCGGCGAGGAAGGACCCCGCCGGCCTGACGGGAGAGGTGCTGATCGACGGCGCTCCGCAGCCGCCCAACTTCAAGTGTCTGTCTGGATACGTGGTGCAGGTGGGTGAGCGGCGGCGGACAGGAAGCTGCGTCGGGGTCAGGAGAGCTTCCTGGTCCGGGCAGGAAGAGCCCGCCTCACGACCACCAGGGGCTTTTCAGTCACGTTCAGTGTAAATCGAATGCGTCGGCTGTTCTGATCTCTCGGGTTTCTCTCGTCGGCAGGACGACGTGGTGATGGGAACTCTGACGGTCAGGGAGAACTTCAGCTTCTCGGCGGCGCTGCGTCTGCCGTCGAGCGTCTCCGTGGCGGAGAAGGAGCAGAAGGTCAACACGCTGATCCAGGAGCTGGGACTGAGCCGAGTGGCCGACTCCAGGGTGAGCAAGGGAGGACGGCAAGAACGAGAGAATGTAGAGAGAAAAAAAAGAAGAAGAGACGAGGGAAAGAGAGAGGAGATAGAGGGGTGGAAGGAGGGAAGGAAGAAGCATCGGCAAAAATCTAAAGAAAACAGAGGTAGAAAAGTAAAATGCTGAAGAAAAGATGGAAACACTAGAGGTACAAGTGTGTGTGTGTGTGTGTGTGTGTGTGTGTGTGTGTGTGTGTGTGTGCGCGTGTGCGTGTCCAGGTGGGCACCCAGCTGATCCGTGGGATCTCCGGCGGCGAGAGGAAGCGGACGAACATCGGCATGGAGCTGATCATCGACCCGCCCGTCCTCTTCCTGGACGAGCCCACGACCGGCCTCGACGCCAGCACCGCCAACTCTGTGCTGCTGCTGCTCAAGAGGTGCGTGCACGCAACACGCAACACGCAACACGCAACACACACACACACACACACACACACACACACACACACACACACACGCACACACACAGATCCTCTCCTCGCTCTGTTCCACCAGGATGGGGAACCACGGCCGCACCATCATCCTGTCCATCCACCAGCCTCGCTACTCCATCTACCGCCTGTTCGACAGCCTCACCCTGCTGGTCACCGGCAAACAGGTCCACGCCCCACAGACGACCCGCGTCTTCCTCTTCATCATCGTCGTCGCCATTTTCTACCACTCGACTCGACGACTAACTGTGTTCGTTTGATCGTCCTCAGGTTTTCCACGGACCCGCGCAGAGCGCGCTGGACTATTTCTCAGACATCGGTAGGAACGAGTGGTTCGCTTTAATCTAGGACAATAAAATATGAAGGATCGAAACTGTCAAAATAAATCAATCAACCAATAAGTTGACCCAGTGACACATTGACGGACAGATAACTCCGCCCACCTAATTAACATACGGACACAGAATCAGTAAATGATCACCACCATGTTTTCAAGGTGGAAATGAATGAATAAATCGTTTTTCATTGGGTTTTAACTTTTGGGAGTTTCATTCCTCGACACCACCCCACAACGTTAACACAACAACGTTAACACTTTTTTCTTGGAACGCCATTTCCCAGGATACACCTGTGAGCCGCACAACAACCCCGCCGACTTCTTCCTGGACGTCATCAACGGGGACTCGACCGCAGTCGCCGGCAACGACGCCGACAAAGGTTAGTTGTGTAGTATTTAACGTGAGTAAAAGCAGTCGTGTATATGTATGTATATATATACATTTTGTGGACCTGGTTGGCGTCTTTCTTTGTTGAAATCCAGATCCAGATTCGGTGTCCAAGTCCAGACGAGGCATCGAGGACAAGCTGGTGGAGGAATACAGGAGCTGCCACTTCTACAAACAGACCAAAGCCGAGCTCGGTGGGTACGAACGAGCGCTGCAGCAGTTTATCGATTAGTAATCGACTACTAAATTAGTCGCCAACTATTTTGATAATCGATTAATCGGTTCAGGTAGTTTTGATGGAGAGAAAAAACAACCAAACAAACAACTAATCGATCCGTTATTTTAGTTTTCAAATGTTTCTATTTCACTGTGCACTTGGAAGAGATGTGCTATATTTTTTTATTAGCGTTTTATATTTGACTCATAACTGTGCAGAATTATGAACTTGAAGACTTTGACGCTCCTTTCCCCGTACGTCCGTCCGTCCCTCTCAGAAAGGATCGTTCAGGCGAAGCCGACGAGCGGCACCACCACTCGCTCCGGCAGAACCATCACCTACAACACCGGCTTCCTGACGCAGTTCAAGTGGGTTTCCAAGAGAACGTTTCGCAACCTCATGCTCAACCCTCAGACCGGCGTCGCTCAGGTAGGAACGCCGCTCGCGCTGACGTCAATCAAAAACACTGCATGTCTGAAACAGAACCGTTAAAACAGGGTCTAAATACATCTCGTCTCGGCCTACTTGGTTCTGAATCTAAATTTAAAAGCTGCTGCCTGACAATGGCCCCACCTTGTGGACATTAGAGGAACTGCAGCCTCAGATACCATAGCATTTCCTATCCACCTTCCCTTTCAATGACTCGTGTTGGTTTCCCTGTTGTTGTTTTTCACGGTGTTCAGGTGGCGGTCACCTTGTTCCTCGCTCTGGTCGTAGGAGCCATCTTCTACGACGTCCAGGACAATCAGAGCGGGATGCAGAACAGGTATTCTACTACAGTCGTAGTATTAGAGCAGTACGTAGAGTTAGGCTTGAAGATGCAGAAGTTGTACTATTAAAAGTTAAATATTTTCCTACCCAGTATGTTATTAAATTACAAATCTTAACTAAATGGCTGTGCCTTCAGGTTTGGAGCGCTCTTCTTCGTCACGGTGAATCAGTGTTTCAGCTCGCTCTCCGCCGCTGAACTCTTCATCTCCGAGAGGAAACTCTTCATGTGGGTCTGACACAAACACACAGTACACATACTTATGAGTTCAAAAAATATACATATGAAATAATATAATACTCTTTAGAAGATCAGTATCCAGTCACTAGACCACATTGTGGGGACTCGTGTCCCATCCGGGGACATGGGGACGAAAATACGGTCCCCACAAGGTTACATTACTTTATTATTAGATGAAATGAATAGATTTTATCGATAGATACAGATGTTCACTTTCCTTCTGAGGGTCTTTGTGTTGAGTACAGATCGTTACATCAGGATGTGGTTAGCTTAGCTTAGCATAAGGACCTGAAACCAGGGGACAACAGCTGAGCTACGTACATAAATATGTCTGTCAACATGGTCTCATGGATGAACCTGTTTCCCTCTCTGTCCTCAGTCACGAGTACATCAGCGGTTACTACAGACTGTCCGTCTACTTCCTGTGTAAAGTCCTGTCCGACATCATCACACTGAGGACCATACCCGCCCTCGTCTTCAGCTGCGTGGCGTACTTCTTGATCGGTGTGAAACCTGCAGACACTTCCTGTTGCTTGTGTCTTTTATTAGAGTTTGTAATAGTCATTTATTAGGAATGTTTTTAATCTATATTTACGATATACATTTTGTTTAGTTCTTGTCAGTTTCAGTTTTTACGGCCATATCTTGTTGATTTGGTGCTCATGAGTTTTAGACTATGATGTGATATAGTTTATTAATCGATTAGTTGATTGACAGGAAGCAGCTACTCAGCTAAGCGATTAATCGTAGTGTATTTTGGTAATTTCACCGGATAAATCAATAACGAAATAACGTTTAGATTCAATTCAAATGATAATTTTTTCACTTGCATGTGTTTTATAGTGTGTTTCATCTTGTAATGATTGTTGTCAGATTTGTACATTTCATTTATTTAATACATTTATTTAATAATTCATGTTTGGTCAACTATAGGTTTTTGCTGACCTTTGTCCTCTGATGTGTGTGTGTGCAGGTCTGAAGCCCACGGTTGAGGCCTTCTTCCTCTTCATGTTCACCGTCATGCTGGTGGCCTACACCGCCACCTCCATGGCCTTGGCCATCTCCGCCGACCAGACGGTGGTGGCCATCGCCAACATCTTCATGACCATCGCCTGCGTCTTCATGATGGTGACCGCTGCAACAAAAATGTCAAAGTCAAATTGGATGGATACCTCTCATTTCTTAGTCTGTAAACATCTCTTTCCTTCTCCGCAGATCTTCGCAGGTTTGCTGGTGAACCTCACCTCCATCGCCAGCTGGCTCGCCTGGTTAAAATACTTCAGTATACCAAGATATGGCCTCAGCGTATGTACACACACACCTACAGTACAACCAGGACACCGACTTACAAGGCTGCTGAGCGAATGTACAATGTCGTGCATGTAGTGATTCTACTGTTTCTGTTTGTTGGTGATTCGTGTCTCCTCAGGCTTTGCAGGCTAACGAATTTACTGGTCTGTACTTCTGTCACGGGCTGAATGACAGCATCATTCCACCTGGACTTGCGTAAGAAACACACAATCAATTATAATAAAAGATATGATAAGATATAATACAATTATAAGTCAGTCCGTCAGTTGAATAACTGAATAAACGTAAGCGTAAGAGTTATTTCGTTAGGCTTAAACTTGCCAGTTAGTCAGTTGGTAGGTTGGTTGGTTAGAGTAATTGTAAGCATGTTAGTTCTTTTTTTAAGACTTGAACTTGTTAGTTTGTTCCTTAGTTATTTGGTTAAAGACTTAGTTATGATACATGAACATATAAGTTAATTATGTGGATTGATAATTAAATTGGGACTCATACCTAATATACTGTGTCAGTCTGTTTAGCTGTAATTCAAGTTATCATCAGTGGTTCTCAGTGGGTCTGGTTCGTTATTTGGTCGCCCAGGAACCTTTGTGCTGTTTCCCAGTTGCACAGGGGAGGAGTTTCTGACGGAGCAGGGCGTGGACTACTCCCCCTGGGGCTTCTGGCAGAACCACGTGGCCCTGGGCGTCATGACCATCTGCTTCCTCACCATCACCTACTTAAAACTGCGCTTCATCAGGAAGTTCTCCTAGACGCAGACCCGTGACTGGAAACTGAATTTTGTTGTTGTTGTTGTTTTCTGAAACTTTGCCAAGTTTGCTCTTTTTGATTCATGTGAAAAAATGAGAACCAGGAATCTTCCAGAGCTCCAGATCATTTCTTTGTGAAATTATAGTTCTTCTTTTTTTTTATATTGATAAGTTATTCACTCCACACTAACCACGCGAAACTGCTCTTGTGTTAACTGCACTTTATAAAGTTCTGAGTCAAAGATGTAATTTTTTCCCCACACAAATACAAGAATTTTATAATTGAAGTCAGTTTTACAAATTTAATTTGATTTCATTGGACGTCGACCACTCATCAAACGGAAATTTCGTACCGTTAGTATTTGTGGTGTCACGCATACTGACCAATTAGCTGAATGCTAACGTGATATGGGCTAAATCGCCCTCCCTGATTAAAAAACAACAACTAAATTCTTATAAATAATCAATAATAAATAAAATATTGCCTTTGTGTCAAGAACAGTTCTAAACAAATATTTTCGCCGCTCAGCTCCATTCATTCTAATTCATTGATGACGACCTCACTGCCGCCCTCTACAGGCGAATTACAGTCAATCTCGGTACACCAGCATTTACAGGAAGTGTTCCCCTCTTTTTGGTACAGTGCGACCCCCAGTGGACAAGCGGGGAACAGCAGTGGGTTTAAAAAAAAATGACAACATGGAATCTTTAATAACGTCCCCTGCTGACTACTAATTAATAAGTAGTATATGAATCTTTAAAAACACATTAGTTAATATAGTTGCACGCACAAATAGAGTGCATTTATAATAAACATCTTATACTGTACTTTAATATAAAGACTTTATTTATTTATCTGCTCATAACTACATTAGTGTGTAACTAATAACATAGACTGTACTGTACACACACTGACTGTACAGAAGGCGTGTGTGTGTGTAAGCAGACACTTCCATAGCAACCACAGCTATAAACACACAGTGTGTGTGTGGAGGGATACAGGTAGAGTCAGACACACACCTTTGTGTGTGTGTGTGTGTGTGTGTTGAAGGGGAATTCTTTCTGTGGGAAGTGAAATGGTTTAACGTGTCCTTGAGCAACGAGAGCGGCAGGTTTATCTGCTGGAACCAACAACTGACGCATGAAGCAACAGAGAGGCAAAAGATAAAAGAGCGGAGATGTTAAAATGTAAAAAAAAAAATTCTTAAATTTTTTTTAAAAATTAATTTTTTTTTAAAAAAGCCTGTAAATCATTCGCAGTCGTAGAGAATATGAAGACAGAAGGGAACTGCTGTGTCACTGTGTTTCTCTGTAAACCGTCGCTGAAAGAATGAAGTTTTTAAAAATCCCCGTGGATTAACAGATTAACAGCTTTTTGCTCTGATGAAACTCCGAACCACAGGCTGACAGATCGGCTCTGACTAAACTTCACAGTCTAGACGTTATCCATCTTTTCCCTTTCTCCTCCCTCCTCCTCGGGGCCTTCCCTCCCGTTATAAAACTCCTGCATCACCTTCCTCGCCATCACCTCCTCCTCAGCGTGTCCCGCCGTCGTATTCCCCTTCTTCTTCTTCTTCTTCTTCATCGTCTGAAGTCATGTCCGGCCGGTTGACGGCTCTGTCCATCCCTCTGCTCCTCTTCCTCCTGCTCAGAGTTCAGAGCATGGACTTGACTCGCGGTGAGTAAAGAGACGCTCGCTTTCGATCTGAAGAAACTTTGCCGAACAACTACCTGTTTTCTTTTTAATCTGTGGTACAAAGAAGAAAAGGTCATGATTGGATCTCTGTGATTCTTGGTCTTGTTAGCAGCTTTGCAGCAAACAAAAGGGAGACACACCTCAGACCTGTCAACATAAAAGATGCATCACAGACGACAGATCAGATAACAACAGACACCTTCAGGCACATGAACAGAACAGATGAGCAGCAGGTTCAGTGTTAAATTGAGAAGGGGGATAAAAGAAGTTGAAGCTTGAATCCACCAACGTCCATTTTTAGTGTTAATCTTTAGAATTTATTTAGCTATATTTACATGTTTTGACTCCTTATTTATTTTGTGACATGCTTTGTAATTTCATACGTCTTTTATCATCGTCGTCGCCACCTCACTACTCCCAGTTTGTGAATCTCTAACCCACAGTGATGTTTAATCTTCTGCAGAATGACTGACCACGTCTTTGATTTTCCCCGTGCGACAGTTCGCTCGCCGTCCCGTCTGTCAGATTTTGAGCCTCCGGAGATCGACGGCTCCGCCGTGGACGACATCTGCAGGTTTTTCTCTGACCCCACACCGGACACCACCACCACCACCACGAAAGCAGCCACACCCCCTCCCGTCACCAGGAAGGTACACAGAACACAACGAATAGTACAAGCCCAACGCAGTACAATGTTTAACCTGCGTTCCCTTGTGTAAACAGTCTCTGTGTTTCACGTTGTCTTTATCAGTTAAAACAATGAAACCAATAAACCAAAAGCACAAAGTCCCAACTGTCCTTGGAAGGGGCCGCACACGGGGAATCGCAACATAGTCACTGTATTATCTTACTTTACTTTTTCATGTGTTTTAAATGTTGCTTTACTGGATTTCTTTGTCTTTCTACACAAATATAACTGCTTCATTTCACAGCAGGCAGCCGCCACGACTAAAAAGCTCACCGCACGGACGCCACCGAAGAAACCAACGCCACCAGTCAGGCAACAGCCAGCGCCGGCAGGACCAATCATCACGAACGGCCACGCCCACCCTGCAGCCAGCCTCCTCCACTACCTCCTGACGCACGGCAGAGGACGTCCGGCGGCTGGGTCTCTCCCAGGGTTCAACCGTTTCCCGTCCCAGCCAATAAGAGGTGGCGGCGGCTACCGCGAGGCATCCGACAGCGACGAGGTAGCGACGAAGCTGCAGAAGAGGAAGAGCGTGGGTTCCTTTTCCTCGGAGGACTCCAGTGACGAGTCTTAGCAATTATTTGTTGTTGTTTCGTAACGAGAACCAAATGTAACATCAGTAAATATTTTGTATGTTTGTAAAATAATAAAGAAAATTTCAACGTACTTTTTAGTTAATAATGATTTTACATAATGAAACAAGATATTTCAAAAAAATGTTGATTAGCTGCCATTAATATTTACACAATCGATGTCATACATTACTCATAACTCATAATCTTATACTTGTTTTTACGTCATTATTTGGTTTAATATATGACAATTATAACCAGGTGTAAATAAAACTGCTGGTTTTTCATATTAGCAAAATGTAGCCACTGTTCACGCTAAATGAAAGAACAGTGTTTGGAGGAATGAAATAATATTCTGTCTATAAAAATGCCTGAAGCCTGTATTCTGTGAAGTGACCAGCAGAGGGCCACTCTACTTCTCACTGGATTTATAACGTCAGCAAAACATTTTCCTGAGGAGTTTATAGTTCAATCTCTAGTTTCAAGTCTTCTTCAATAGCATGATGTTCATTTTGTAACACTATGGTCCATTTACAGTCAAACAGACGATAAAGCACCGGATGTATTGGGGGCGTGGATACAGTGTGATTGACAGCTTGTACCGTCCAATGGGTGCAGGCGGACGTACAGTGTCCTTGAGTTCTCAGTCAGACCACACCCATCGCTCCTCCAAATATGGTTATATGTCTGGTTTAAAAAAAAAACCAAGATGGCGCTGAACAAAATGCTAAAGTGGTTGTTTTAGAATTTAGGCGACGTCATCTGGTTTGTAGCGATGAGTAAACGTTAATCCTCAGCGGAAGAATGGCGGTGTGTCAGGGTGTGTGTGCACAACGTCCGTCGCTGCTGACGTGTTCTGATTGGGAGATGGAGGGAACCGGCTGTTTGTCTTTCCTCTGCTCCTTGGCGATGCCTACGTTGTGTTTGCCTGGGAAAACATTGGAGGAATTGTCATTAAATCACGTATTTCACCAGTTAGCTCAAAAGATAAATAATAATAATAATAAACAATTGGAGATTTCTTAATCAGCTAAAACCTTGACGTCTGGCACCACCACTGTAAAAGGTCTGAAGGACAATATCAACAATAATGAGGTGACAATCCGCTAACTGTTTGGTCTGACTAAGATGGTGTCGCCACATTGACGTTTGTGGTTTTTGTACGTACCATCTCTTCGTCTGAGCTCTGGCAGCGCGGAGCTGCTTAAATCTGGAAAGCGGACGTCCGACTTCTTTCTGGCCATGGCGACGCCACCGCGATCCAACAGGAAGGAGCGCTGGTTGCTCAGACTCTTATCTGACACCTGAGAGGGAAGCGTGACGACTTTGTAAGAGTACATTTTCTGTTGTGCTTCCGTTGGACACTTATATACTGTTACCTTTGCTGTTGAAGATGCTGTAACGTGGCTCGACACAGCTTGTCGGGCCAGTCGACTACAAATTCCACCATGATGCCTTGTCTTGTCTAAACACCTGTAACAGAGACAAAACATGTTGAAAACAACTAGAAACCAAGAGAACCTGACAGGCGCAACAACTTGAGGCAGAGTCCAGGAATCTATTTGCACGAGTACTGGTAAATAATAAGACAATAATGTCCATGTTAAAATTTCTATGGACAATTTCAATAAGTACTAGGAGTGTCAAGTTGTGGAGGTTCTGTTCCCTTCTTTGAATACATTAAAAATTTTAACTACTCATAATAACCACTGTTGTAGTTGCAAGATTTCATGATGTTTTCTATGTAAGTATGAAATCATTTAGTACCTCAGACTGTGGTTCCCAGGATGAAAACCTGTCCTTAGGGTAAGGTGATCATTGACGACAGAGAAGGAGGGGATAGGGGTTGTGGAGGAGGGGGGAGGAGAATGGAGTACAATCTCATTAAAGTCAGCATTGGCCATGTTGTGTAGGACGAAGCTCCTCTTCAAAGCTCTATGGTCCGGAGTTGGTGTAGAAAGGACTGAAGTCGAATCTGCGATAGTGGATATACTTGTAATTGAGTCCTTCCTTTCTGGGTTGTCACATTTCTTCCTAGCCTCTGTAGGAAATGTAGTTTTCCGAATCTTTAGGGTCACTGTTCCAGTGAAGGTACTGTGGTTGTTAAAAGACTTTGCTGGAGATTGACCAGTCACAGGTTTGGAGTGAGGGAGTTCAAAGGATGAAACTTCAGTATCCTTGTGCTTTTGCCTAATGCTTGAGCTTCCAGGAACCTTTGAGGTTTGATTTAGTAAAGACTTGGTTGTTGCACTGATGGACAAAGAAAGTGCTAAATCCTTTCTGTTCTCTTTATCTGAGATTTTCAGGGTTTTAGGAATAGGGGTCTCCACTGATGAGTTAGTGTTAGGGATTTCACACAGTATGGGAGCCGATGGTGTTCTGGATTCCGGGGCGATCTTGGATTTAGAAGTGCTCTGTTGATGGACACCGGAGATCTTAGAAGATTCAGGATCCTCCTTGTGATCTCTTCCAGAAATATTGGATTTGCGGTTTCCCATTGTTTTGTTTTCTGGGCTTATTTTCAAGAATTCATGATCCTCAATATTAAAACTATCTTCTTGATTTGGAAGGTCCTTTGAAGGTTTGTTGGTTTCACACCCAGTGTCATTTGTGGGTTTAGCAATTGAAGTCGAGTCAGTTTTGAACAACTCTTGATTTGAAATTCCTTTGGGTACTGTTGAAGTGCTGTGCACAGCAGTGGCCTCCATAAAAACTGCTACGGATTGTGATGAAAGATCTGAGGCATGAGTCTTTGGCAGATTGATGGACAATGTCGTGTTGGTTTTGGTCATTTCTGGACAGGAGTTTGAGATAGTGTTAGATGGCTCAAGGTTTGAGGGTAAGACTCTTGAAGATTCATAAGTCCCTTCTTGCTCTGTTTCCATGGTCAATTGATTGGTCAGATGATCTGAAGCAGTAGAAATCTTGCATGTCTTGGTGACAGAGGGGATAGTCAGGGTAGTGACCTCAATTTGGTCATTGCTTGATGGCTGACATGCTTGAAGTGTCAAGCTAAAGTCAGTTCGGTCGACAGTTGATTCCAACGAATCTTCTGAAGACGAATGATTTTCGCTTGGCTCTGGAGAAGCAACTTTCCCATGTTTAGGTTTATCTACCAGTGTGTTATTTTCATTCCGATCTGTTACAGTCTTGGTGCTTTTTGATGAATCAGACGTGAGGGTTTTCGCTGACTTAGGAAGTTCCTTCCTTGACCCTGCACCAGTGGCTTTTGGTTTACTTTTCATGGCTACTGAAGCTCTTGCTGCATTATCGATTTCCTTACCACCTAATGTCTTGGACTGTTTGGTAGTCATCAAAGGTTCGGAGGTGTTCCGAATAGTTTTAGAAAGCTTTGGGGGCTGCTTTGCTTTTGTTTTCTCCGCCTTGTCTTTCTTCTCTTTGTCCTTGTTAACTTTGTGATTCATGTCTTCCAGCTGTTTATTGTCTCTGCCTCTGTGGTTTTTCTCATTTCCTTCACCCTTTTCTCCCCTTGGGGCTTTGGTTATTTTGGGAAGGGTAGAGTTTTCTCTGTGGTCCTTTTGCATCTTGGCATTCAGCTCATTCAAAAACCTGTATAGAGACATATTTGCAGGAGCTCAGTGCTGGGAAAGTAAATAATGGCTTGCTAAAAAACATTTCTATTCATCACAAATGTTGAACTGAAGGTAAAACCACAAACACACAGAGATACCTGGTGTGGAAAGAGTCTTGCGTAAACAGAGGATGTTCTAGCAGTTCTGAACAATGAGCTCTTCTTTCTGGATCCATCTGGAGACAGCTCTGAAAGGGAGAACGCAAAGGTTTTACTGATTCTGATCGCCTACTGCAGATTAGTCAGTGGCACCATAAGGTCACTTGTTAGCTCGTCGAGATGTGTCCTGACTTGGAATCAAGGGAGCTAAATTCCAGACTACCAGCCCTCAGATTGTCCGTAACTTAGTTGATCATCAACAGAACTATGCTGCATACTTGTCGCCACTAGACTCTACTTTCTGAAGTATGTGAAGGTGATGTAGATCACTTCCTGAGAAGGGAGTATGCCCCATTGCTTGTCAATCATTCAGTTTGAAGCTAGCTCCTAGCAATTACATTTCAGTACACATCTGTAGAGGAAACAGATTTTTACCTCACTTGAAGATATGTATTGTTTCGCTTTGAGTCAATAAGTCAATTAAACTGTACCTGTGCCAGGTCTAGGGCAGTGGATGTGATTGCAGGGAAGCGCTGCTGCAGTGGGACTTGGCCATAACACTCTGGCAATCTGACTCCAGAAAAGACGGGATTCCTGTAGAACAACTCCTGGTGATGAGCAGTCAGGTTACCTATAATAGAAAGATGAGGAGTTAATCAAGTACAATTGTGTTGAGTTAGTAACAAGAGGAGATTCAGTATGTGTTATTATTTGGATTGTGTGCTTACCAAAGCACCTGACGATGTGGTAAATTTGGTCAAGGTCAGAGTCTCCGGGAAACAAAGGCTGACCTGTCAGCATCTCTACTAACAGACAACCTACTGCCCACACGTCTACTGGCCTACACAGAAACACAAACTGTTAACATTTCTATCGACAGATAACTACGAGCTAACATCCACAGTTCTACATGCCAACACTTACTTTCCGTATTTAATATCTCCCACCAGCAGTTCAGGCGCCCTGTACCAGCGAGTGGCCACATAGTCGGTGTAGACGTTGCCTTCAGCAGGCGACGCCAAGGCGCGGGCAAAGCCGAAATCGCACAGCTTGACCACGCCACCCTGAGAAACCAGGATGTTTTCTGGTTTAATGTCACGGTGGATGATCTGTGAGGGAATGAACCAAAGAAAATACAATATATTGTAATGCGTCATCTGCTGGCCATATTGGACGCTCTGAGAACTGTCTCAGTATGTAGAACACACGGCTGAATTCTTTGTTTTCACATTTTGCTGGTGGCAGAAGGCTGCGGCGCTCAGGATCTGGTACAGATACTGCTGGCTGGTGTTCAGGTCCAGTCCACTTGGGTTGTGCTCCAAATCGTCCAGGAGTGTCCGCTCCACAAAATCAAACACCAGGTACCAGCGCCGGCGACGCTTCCACACTTCCAGAAGGTTCACTAAGTTGCCGTGACGCAGTTGCTTCATGGTTAAAAAGATGAGGAGGATGAAAGAAACATTTGAGCGTTAAAAGCTGGGCGTGGTCACTCCCGTTGTTGGATGTAAAATAACATGTTTCCTTGCATATCACAATTTATTTTGCTGCTGGTTTTTATTTTTCCTCCCGTTTCTAGTTGTAAATGAATGAAAGAGAAGGATCTCATTGGGTTGCGTTTGTCTTGTGATTGACAGGCTGCTTTTGTGTTTTGCTTCACTCAGGTTTCAGGCTCATACACACGCATCGACTGTCTGACTGGTTTGGCGATGGACTGATTGACAGGTACCCGGAGCAGCTTGATCTCCCTCAGAGCGATCTTCTTCACCGTCTTGTCATCGTCTGAGTCCACGAACTTCTTGATGGCAACGAGGCGGCCGGAGTCTCGATGGCGGCACTTCAACACCGTGCCGTAACTGCCCTCCCCGACCAGACCCAGAGACTCGTAACGCTCCATTACAGCCAAAATGCCGGAGGGTGAGAAAAAGTGGTTTGCTTCCCTAAGAGCGATCCAAAACAAAGTTCCATTCAAAACAGCACATTGCTTGAACTGTTAAGAAAACATTTAACAAATTTATTATTACTATTTTTACACATTTAATTTCATAACCTTAATTTTGCATCAACCAGCGGTGCAAACGTTCGAACAAATTGAAACAGATAGAACAAGTTATGTAAAGTAGTCGGCAGAGAATGAAAGCAAAAGATTTCTAAGAGGAAAAAGACAACGAATGAGAGGTGTCCTTGTAAAACAAATATGAAAGAGGGAACTATAGATAATATTACAACATTATTATTGCTTTATTCACGTGTAAACAGTGTTGTGAATACGGTTGAATCCGGTCAGTCAAGATAAACATCAACAACGACACACACACATACTAACCTTACAGGGGAATTCCTCAGGACACTTTAATCGGCGCCGTGAGCTCCCGTTATCAACGTAAACACCGGAGTAACTTTTTCTGTGTGTGTGAGTGTGTGTGTTTGTGCAGTCACCGGAGAAGACAACTTGACCCTGTGTCTGAGTGTATGTGTGTGTGTGTGTGTGTGTGTCTCACCCAGCACGTTGCCATAGTGACGCCTCCCGCCATGCTCCACGCGGCGACATGGATCCCTCCCTGGAAAAGTTACATCAGCAAAACAGGAAACACTAGAGAATGTTATGTCAGCACACTGTAAATAAGGATGGGTGACATCACGGCTGCCCACAAGAGAAGCCAAATCGTCTGGATCGCCCCCTGGTGGCTGGCTGCAGTATTGGCCATAAACCCCGCCCCTTCCATGTGAGCAGATGGGACATGGACCAAACTGAAACATCGGAGTAGACGTTAGATAAATGTTTCCAGGAGATGGTTTCTGTCATGTGAGGTCATTCTTATCACACTGATGTATGTTCAAGTGTTCATGTTTCTGATCAGTTTGTTTTTCATTAGTCATTTGATGATATCAAAAGTCATGATTGACAGCTGAGTTTGAGTCGTGATTGGTCAAACGTGTGTGTGGGCGGGATCTTAGAAGGTGCAGGTGAACATTGCTTATGAGCATAAAGATCATGTTTTGATCATGTGTGCTTGCATAATAATAAAATAAATGCAAGATGGAAGAATCACTTCAAGCAAGAAAACTTTATCTGAAAATACTTTAATGCAACAACTTGTTATTTACATTGAGAAAACACAGTGAACATTGATGAGAACAGTAACAAATAAGGTTTCAGAAATTCAGCTTCGTTTGGTGTGTGTGTGCGTTAATCAGAATTTTCGGCCATTTTTCTGATTTCCTCCAGCAGCTCAGAGAACGGCGGCCGACCCTGAGGCTTCTACACCACCACCACCAACGAGGAAGAAGAAGAGGAAGAGATGTTGTGGTTACCAAAAGGTGTGATCATGAAGTTTTCAAAAAAATATTTAATTCTCAACCATTTGTTCCCCTCATCTCACACGATGAAAATCCGCTGAGGAAGGTCATGATGTATTTCATGTACATTTGGTCTGTGTGGCACCAAACAGTGAACGGACGAGTGGTTGAGTGACTGTACCTCGTGCCAGCAGCGGTACATGATGGCGTACAGCGGCTGCGAGGCTCGGTGCGGCCGGTACAGCCGGATCCCTCTGGTGATGTCGTTGACCACCTCCAGGTTGGAGCGGTTTTCGAACGGAGTCCGGCCACCGGAGTAGATCTCCCACATCACCACACCTGCGCACAGACGCACCTTCATGTCAGACCTGTGAACGACGAGCTACGACTACTAATACTTTTTGATTATATCTCCTTTAGCTGAGGGTTTATATGATGTGGTTGTAAATGGGCTGCGTTTAGATCGTCTAGTCTCAACGACTGGAGGAACTGTATCGAACCACCGACCTGATGAGCATTTATCCTGCTCAGAGCAAATCAAATCATCCGTAGATGAGATACCATATCTTTTTTGTTTTTGATAATCAGATAACACTTCAGGTGTAAATGCACCAGAGACTCATCGAGGACGGATTTAGATCCAATCATCAAAACTACCTCCGGAGTCGGTCAGGGACTCACCGTGACCACATGGAACATACAACAACTACGTGGGTTGAAATAATAATCACGTGACTGTTCCAAACCGGCGAGGTAGCAGCCGATAGCCAGTAAACACAGGAAGCAGTCCTCTCCTGGCTTCCCCACGTTATTCGAGAAGCCTAAAAAACCCAGTGGACGTTCGGTCGAGTTTGTGTTTCCTCACCGAAGGACCAGACGTCAGACTTGCTGCTGTATTTAGTGAAGTGCAGGACTTCGGGAGGAGACCACTTAACGGGGAACTTGGAACCGCTGGAGCTGGTGTACTGGTTGTCCAGGACGTACCTGGAAACATGAGTCAAGAGCTGAAGTCTCGAGTCGGAATGTTCGAGTTCCAGCACACCTTATCGCTACTCCAGGGGGTGTGTTGACTGTACCTGGTCATTCCAAAGTCACAGACCTTCACCACGTTGTGCTCATTGACCAGACAGTTCCTGGCAGCCTGGACGGCAAAACAAGAACCAGAAACTTTATTTGAATATCGTACTTACTGTATCTTAGACAGAAAGAGAGCAGCGACAACCGAAACAGCTAAGGAGTTTAAAACCCCAAATTTGTCGCCGTTTTTTTAGGTTGTACAAACTTCTTGGAGGTTATGTTTTCACCCGTTTCTTTGTTTCTTTGTCAGCAGGACTACACAAAAACATCACAACAAATTTACATGAAATTGGTGGAAGGATGGAGCATGGACCAAGAAAGAATCCATTAAATTGGGCGGATCCGGGAATTGAAAGGACTGAAGCAGCAGTGAGTGAGACTCACCAGGTCTCTGTGGATGAAACTGTGCGTCTCCAGGTACTCCATCCCCTCGCAGATGTCCTGGCACATGGACAGCAGCCAGGCCTCCTTCACGTCGCCGCTAAGCTGCCGCAGGAAGTTCAGCAGGCAGCCGTTCTCCATGAACTCGGCCACGATCAGCAGGGGGCGCTGCTGCAAACAGACGCCGTACAGCTGCACCAGTTTGGGGTGGCACAGTCTCCTGGGAGACACGACAGCAACACACACACACACAGTTTCACTTCCCTGTGTTGACAAGAGGGAAGTTTCTCATGGCGCTCTTCTTTTGAGAACAAACATCCACCGTCCCTCGTCTCCTCCCCGTCTTACATCATGACCTTGGCCTCCTCGATGAAGTCCTCCTCGTACATGGCGCCCTCTCTGATGGCCTTGATGGCCACTTTGTGCTGAGCCCTCCACTTGCCGAGCCGAACCAGACCGAACTGGCCGCTGCCCAGCTCCTTCATGAAGGTCAGCTCGCAGGGGTTGATCTCCCACTTCTCTGAGAGGGATGGAAGAAAGGAACAGATGTATAGTCGACACAGAAGAAAGAGTCCTTTCTTTACAAGACGCTCATTTATTACACATCATATACACTCAGCTGAAACTAGTGCAGCCTAATAAATGAGTCTATGAAGGTGATAATGTTTTTTTTTGTGGAAACTGTGTTAAAGAGATGTTGATTTAACTGTGTTATCATTTGAATCAAAAAGTGAAATTTCGATAAGATAAACATTTTATTGCATTAAGCATCGCTAAAAAGAAAGATTTGATTCATAACCTGAAATCTCTTAAGAATGAAGGGGAAGGAGCACACAAAGGCACAGACGTAAAGCAAGACATCATCTGCATATAAAGACACTTTGTGCATAAGTCCAGTTTTTTACTCTCTGTCAAACTTCAGCATGAAAGTTAATATCAATAAATTCAAAAGTACATTTAAAAGGGAGGGAAGACAAGAGGCAGCCATGACACAAAAGTCTTCCTGTTTAACATTCATAACCAGAATATAAGCATTGGATAACACAAAATAATATCATAAAGTGGTAAGCGGCTATACTTGTTTACTAATGTATTTGTCAGCTACTGTAACTCAACCTCCTGTGGACACAATGAAATCAGTTTGGGTGTAGTTAATATGAAAGAAGCAATAATAATAATAAGTAAATGAACACTTGTACTTCTAATATTAATATGGAGATTTTGTCAAATATTACAAAATAACCAAATTAATAAAATATTAAAGAAACAATTTGTTTTTAAACGTGCTTCATTCAGTCCAGTTTGGCAAATATGTTATTGATTTTTGAATGAATGAGAAGCAGAGCAGCTTCTTTTATTTACCTGAGCTGAATCCTGCTGTGGCAGGTACACACCTTCCCATTGGCCCCACTGCATATCGCAACCTGGTCACTAGACCTGCACACACACACACACATATACAAAAACACATCAAT